>NW_025728778.1:0-122677 GCF_021461385.2 Schistocerca piceifrons | reverse complement strand
AGAGTAGAGGAGAAAGAGATGGGAGAAAGGAAGGGTTTGGCGCTTGACTCCGTCGTCCCCACCCCCCGTCGTCGTCTAGTGGCGCGCAAGAGACGCGCGGCCCAAAACGGCCCTTCTCAGGGCCATCAAAGCACGTCGGGGAAGGTTTTGATTGTCGTGTTGCGTTTGGTGTGGGTGTCTTTGTGTATGCCCGTGGGGGATGCTGTTTGCGTGCCGTGGTGGATGGATTGCGGGGGTCGGTGGCGGGTGTGGGCGGCGGTAGCGGTAAGCGGTGTTGTTGTTGTTGTCGTCGTGGTTGATTGTCGCCGTGTTTGTGGCGGCGGCCGACGGTTGGTTTTCTGTCACGTTGTTTTGTTTGAATACGTTGGTTGGCTTGCCTGCGTTCGTTCTTCTCGGATGTCTGTCTTGTCGAGTCGTGTCTGGTCTTTGTTTTGTTCCTTTGTGTGTGTGTGTGTGTGTGTTATGTTTTGCAACGGGGGGCACGTTGAGATGTGGAAGGAGTCGGCGGGGATTTCGGTGGCGTTGGAGAGCGAGCGAGCGAGCGAGCGCGCCTGCCTGGCCGTTGGCCGTCGGAGTGGAGTGCGGGTTGTTTTTGTTTTCGAAACGAAAGCGGCGGCCGGCCAGCCACCCGTGCGGTGTGACGTCGGCCGTTGGGTATTGTGCGCTTTGAGCGCCGGGGAGGGATGATGTGTGATTGTTGCGCGCTGCTAGCAGGCAGGCAGAGTGAGCGGGTGTGGCGGGCGGACGGGAAGTGGTGGTTGTTGTTTTTGGGTTGCGGGGCGAGAGGCAGGCGACCGACAAAGTTTGCTCGCGACGGAGAGATGTTAGTGGCCCTGAAAAGGGCCGTTTTTGTTTGTGCGGTGCGGTGCCGCGGCGCGGTTTAGGCGCGCTCGCCGCGGATGCGGCGCGCGAGCTGGATGTCCTTGGGCATGATGGTGACGCGCTTGGCGTGGATTGCGCACAGGTTGGTGTCTTCGAAGAGGCCGACGAGGTAGGCCTCGCTGGCCTCCTGCAGGGCCATGACTGCGGAGCTCTGGAAGCGCAGGTCGGTCTTGAAGTCCTGGGCGATCTCGCGCACTAGGCGCTGGAATGGCAGCTTGCGGATGAGCAGCTCTGTGCTCTTCTGGTAGCGCCTGATTTCTCGCAGGGCGACGGTGCCCGGCCTGTAGCGGTGGGGCTTCTTGACGCCTCCGGTGGCGGGCGCGCTCTTCCTCGCCGCCTTGGTGGCGAGCTGTTTGCGCGGCGCCTTTCCGCCGGTGGACTTGCGGGCCGTTTGCTTTGTGCGGGCCATAGCGGTAGCGGAGCGGCGTGCGTGGAGGTTAGGTGCGGCGCGGCGTCCGGTGCTGCCTTGACAACGGGCCCGCGCGCCTCCGTGCTGCGCTTATATGCCCTCGGTTGCGCGTGGTGGGGGGAGGGCGGGCCAGAGTCTATATAGGGGGGCGGCGGGCGCGCTGGGCGCAGACCGTAGCCGACTCGCCAGCCGCTGCAGCTGCTGTTTGTGCACGTTGTTGCTTTGCCCGAGGAAGGAAGGATGACAGGCCGCGGCAAGGGAGGAAAGGGGCTCGGCAAGGGTGGCGCCAAGCGGCACCGCAAGGTGTTGCGCGACAACATCCAGGGCATCACGAAGCCCGCCATCCGCCGCCTGGCTCGCAGGGGCGGCGTGAAGCGCATCTCTGGTCTGATCTACGAGGAGACCCGCGGGGTGCTGAAGGTGTTCCTGGAGAACGTGATCCGCGACGCGGTGACGTACACTGAGCACGCCAAGCGCAAGACTGTGACGGCCATGGACGTGGTGTACGCCCTGAAGAGGCAGGGGCGCACCCTGTACGGTTTCGGCGGTTAGGCTGCGTCGCAGCGGGCGCTGGCCTTCCCGCGGCCGTGCTTGTGGGTGGGAGAGACTAGAAAACGGCCCTTTTCAGGGCCACCACACTGTTCGGAAGTTGAAAAGTGCGAAAGAGTCTGTGTTGTTTGTTTGTTTCTTTCTTTCCGTTTGAGCGACGTGATGTGACTGGGAGGGGAGAAGGAAAGGAAACGTGTCATGTGGCTGGCTGTGTGTGGAGCTGCTTCGTTTGTGTTTGTTATTGTGTGTCGTTGTATCGATCGCGACGGAGATGGCGGGCTGTGTGTTGTTGTGCGAGAGGCGGTGATTATTTGCTTGCGTGGTTTGGCCCTGTGTGTTTGCGGCGGCGTTGGGGTTTCCGAGGCAAGGCGTGTGGGCATAGGCGGCCGGATCAGCTGTTTCGTTCGTGTCGACGGCCGTTGCGCGCGGGAGTGGAGGGCGGTGTGTCGACACGCCTCCCTGTAACAATGGTCGTCATTATTGCTGCCGTTGTCGTTTGGAAGGCGACTGCGACCGTGCAAAAATGAATGTGTGTGTGTGTGTGTGTTGGGCCACACGGGCTGTGTGGACGACAAGATGGCGGACGTGCGCCGGCGGCGGCTGTGCAAAGTTAAAACAAAACAAGGTGCGGCGAGGACGACTGAAATTTTGCTTTGGACGTAGGTTTGTGTGGTGGCCCTGAAAAGGGCCGATTGTTGTGGGCCGAGCCGAGCCGGCAAAGCGCGTTGCGATTGCCTGGCCTCCTTTAGGCCTTCTTCTCGGTCTTCTTTGGCAGCAGGACGGCCTGGATGTTGGGCAGGACACCACCCTGTGCGATGGTGACGCCCGACAGGAGCTTGTTGAGCTCCTCGTCGTTGCGGATGGCAAGCTGCAGGTGGCGCGGGATGATGCGCGTCTTCTTGTTGTCGCGGGCCGCGTTTCCGGCCAGCTCGAGCACCTCAGCCGCGAGGTACTCCATGACGGCGGCGAGGTAGACGGGCGCCCCGGCGCCGACGCGCTCTGCGTAGTTTCCCTTGCGCAGGAGGCGGTGGATTCTGCCGACCGGGAACTGGAGCCCAGCCCTGCTTGAGCGGGACTTTGACTTGCCCTTGACTTTGCCTCCCTTTCCGCGTCCGGACATGGCGATGGGCTAGCGACGGTGCACACGAAACGGAAACGAAAAACGACCGGTGCGAGCGGCAGCGAGTCGAGCAGCGGAGTGCGTGCCGGCGCAGCCGGGGTGGGGGTGCTTTATGGGCTCGGGTGCGGCGGCCGGTTGCGCGCGCGCCCCATTGGTCGGCGGCCGCAACAGGGCGAGCTGGTAAAGGTGCGGCGGCGGCTGGCGGCGGGTGCCACTGTGTGGGGAGACGCTGACTAGAGCGGAGCGCTTGCTACTGGTGTTGCTGCTGCCGTACGTTCGTTCGTTCGAGATGCCGCCCAAGACTAGCGGGAAGGCCGCCAAGAAGGCTGGCAAGGCGCAGAAGAACATTTCGAAGGGCGACAAGAAGAAGAAGCGCAAGAGGAAGGAGAGCTATGCCATCTACATCTACAAGGTGCTGAAGCAGGTGCACCCTGACACGGGCATCTCGTCGAAGGCGATGAGCATCATGAACAGCTTCGTGAACGACATTTTCGAGCGCATTGCGGCCGAGGCTTCTCGCCTGGCGCACTACAACAAGCGCTCGACCATCACGTCCCGCGAGATCCAGACCGCTGTGCGGCTGTTGCTGCCTGGCGAGCTGGCCAAGCACGCCGTGAGCGAGGGCACGAAGGCGGTGACCAAGTACACGAGCTCCAAGTAAGGAGGTGGCTCTGGAATGGAAGGAAGGAAGGAAGGAAGGAGAAGGCTCCTCCGTTGCGAGAGCGGCAAAACGGCCCTTTTCAGGGCCACCAACTTGCCTTTTGCGGGAAGGGCGGAATTGTTGTTGTTGTTGTTGTTGTTTGTGTGGACGGCTGTGATGTATGTGTGCATTTTGATTGTGGGTGGGGGGGGCGCGTCAAAGCGTGTTGCGGGGGACGGCCACGAGGTTGGTCGCCGTGGCGTGGAATGGTGGCACGCCTCGTTGGAGTGGTTTTGACCCATTGGTGTTGGTGTGTGTGTGTGTGTGTGTGTGTGTGTGTGTGTGTGTGTGTGTGTTAACCTGTCTGCGAGGGGGGACAGTGCGATCGGCGACTTTTGTGTCACCGTAACGACGGCCGTTTGCGGGTTTGTTTTTTGCACATCATACATGGCGAGGGTGAAATGTGAAATGTTTTTGTTTGGTTTTTTTTTTTGCCGCCCACTATTCCCTTTGCTGTACGCCGAGTTTGACAATGGTGCGACGTAACTGCAGCGTGGAGGTGTGTGAGTGACGTTGAAATTGAACGTGCCATTAAGACGCATTGTTGTTGTATTGTACTGTACGTGTACGGCGACACGCACGATGATGTACCATTCGACTCTGATTTTTGATAGCCGTGTCTGACTGATTGCGTACGACGCACGCACACCGATGTCGTCATTCAAGATGCACGCGTGTCCAGTGCAGTACAGTAAGCGCGACGCTAGACGGCGGCGGCGGCGGCGGCGGCGGCGGCGGTCGTCGTCGTTTGTTTGGCGAATGTCTGTACACGTGTTTGTCTGTGTCCATCCGGTATGTATTTGTTTGTTTGAAAGTGTTTTGTGTGTCGGTGACGTGGTCCGATCCGTCGCCCCCTGAGTAACTGTCGATCGGCGCGATAGACCGGCGTCACGCAACTGAACCGAAGTCTTGGGCACACCCGTCATACTGTTGTACACCGTCGCGCTGAGAACGGTAACGAAAGGTTGACTTTGATCGGTCGAATGTCTGGGCAGAACGTGAGGAATGAGGCAAGAGTGCAAGGAGGGGGGGCAAAAGAGAGAGGAAGGGAAAAAGGGGAGAAGCGCATTCGTAGAGCAACGGAACGTTCCCGTGTCGGAGGCGTATTGGAGCCGCACTGAAATGCGTTTAACGGCGGCGCGGCTGCAAGTGTCTGCCGTGGTGAACGTTACCTTTGACGGCTGCATTGGGCTTTGCTTTTGCTTTCGCTTTCGCTTTCCCGGATGTACGTAACGTTTGTTGATATGGTTCTGAGGAAGAGTGTATGACAGTGCCGTGCCGTCCATGTTCGTGTGCCCTCCCATTGTGTGTATGCTATTGTCTGTGTACTTGAATGATGTATGTAGGTGTTAGTGGACATGTTTTACCAGTGGGGGGAAATGGATCGCCGATAGTTGGCGTCACTCTGTCACGGTCGAGATGACGCACCCTCCGTACAGAAAGGTGTCGAGAAAGTGTGTGTGTGTGTGTGTGTGTGTGTGTGCGTCCGTGAATTGGCAGTGTTTGGAGGTGGGCGTGCCCTGCATGTGGCCCGGAAGGCTGTTCGTTTGGCGGTAGTGTTGTGTGGACAGGGGAGGGGCATGCGTAACGCTGCTGGCATGGCATTTCGGGAGATGGGAGGGGGCAAACGAGGAGCGGCGGCCAAAGACGGGACGGGGAGGGGCGCGGTGTGGGTGGCTTGCGCCTGTGCTCGGCGTTGTGGTTTGTGCAAAAGAGGAGGAGAAAAACAATGAGTTGCCAGGGAGGGGAGCGGTGTTGTGTTGTGGTTGTCGTGGTGTAGCCGCAGACGCGGCTGTCAGTGAACGTGGCGAGACGGACGGATGCGCGGAGGGGCGGGGGCGGCGCATTTCGCCGGTGCCGTGCCGTGCCATGCCTGAAAGCCGCGTGGTCGCTGTGTTGTTGTTGGCGTGGGGGCGAGGAGAGTACCGTACGGGTGTGCTTGTGCGCCGGAAATGGCACACTGCGCCTGCCCGTCTTGGAGGCTGATGGCTGTGGTGTGGAAATGGGGCGCGGTGATGTTGAAGCAGTTGAAGAACAGAAAAGAAACCAAGAAAACGGAAGGCGTGATGCGGCGGTGGTGGTTGAGAGCGGGAAAAACAAAACAAAACAAAAAAAGAACAACAAAAAAAAGAAGGAAAAACAACAAGAAACAAAAAAGAAAACAAAAAGTCTATCAATACTAAAATGTAAATGGAAATGGAAATGGACCCAGGTACATAACCTCCCTGCACAAATAGCAGAGAGTCCGATGATAATAAAAATGTGCCAGAATGTTAACGTCCCTACAAAACAAACCCAACGATAATATTAATGAAAGAATGAACCGTATGTAACATTGCAACAGACATAATGAAACCTGATAAATTGTATAAGGGCAGCAGCGTTGACCTTTGGCCCTGTATTCAGAATAAAAAGAGCCAAAGATCGTTACCCCAATGAAAAGAAGACACTGAAACACGTATGTAACGTAGCAGCGATGGCGAGACATTGTAGCATCTGTGACCAGAGAGTTTGCGCTGGACTGCGCGAGTGTTGCGAGCGGTTCTCAGTCAGTCAGTCAGTCAGTCAGTCAGTCAGTCGTTGCGAGTCTGTACTCTGTCAGTAGTCGTCATGCAGAGCGGTCGGTCAGTAGTAGCAGCCGAGTGCGGTTGTGTGATGTAGGCGGCCGGCAACACTGGTCAAGATGGTGAATAAGGTATACTGTTAATTAATATAATCATTAGATAATGAAAAGGTTTATTTATTGTAATTATTCTCCAACAAGTTCCCCAATAATAATTTTTATTTCAAAAGCATTTTTCAAACATTTAATTTTTTATTGAACTAAAGAGTTCGTTGCACTTCACATTTCATTCCACTTCTTTGAAGAAAAATTTCACTAAAATCACAAAAAAAAAGGAGAATATTATTATTTGCAATGCAGTTCCTCCAGGCGCTGCGCAACAACAAGAGCAGAAATGTGACATCCATTTATTCTGAGGTAAGACTGTAATTCTGATTGTTTTGCACAGGGCCAAAGACCGATATTTCGGTTTAATTGAAGTTTCTTGTCACTGAACGGACTTTAAATGTTGTGAAGAATTTATATTTGAGTCGGATTGCGAATTTCACATTTTTGTTGCCATTTTCAATACCTCTCATTGTGGGCGAGGTTACAATTAGCGCAATGTCCATTAGCATCCGTAAATAACATTGTCCATTATTTTAAATTTTGCGGGGAGGTTACAACACACAGACACCAAAAAAAAAAAAAAAAAAAAAAAAAAAAGAAACAAAAAAATTGCATTTGTATCCGCTCCTCAATTGTAGATACCCCTTACACAGCTGTGTGCAATGAATGAGTGCTGGCTGGTAATTAATTGCACTCCTTGGAGGGAAATGCCATAGGAAGTAGTCTTTAAAAAGTGAATGTTTTTCGTTAAAAGACAAAAGTTACTTTAGAAAAAAGTAATAGTGGGGCTTTTGTTGTTGAAGAACATACGTTATCAGATTTGCGCAATGCAGCTTCACACTACCTTTTGATTATAACACAATATACTATATACATCGTCCCGAACCGTGACCAGAGTCGCGAGACGAGCAGAGCACGCCGCCGACGCCCGCTCAGTACAACCGTCCACCCGCTACTACTGTCGACCGACTACTACCTCTCCCGACTCGCGCTACAATATATATAACAACTGTTCCTGGCGACCCGGTGCGTGCCACTACTGTCGTCTGGCGCGGTCCAAGCGCCGACCAGCAACGATAAATAACTCTCTGGTCAGACGGAGATGCTGTCATGCCTCGCCATCGCTCTGGTAATGAATACATACGTGTTGCAGCGTGCGTACCACCGGAACACGCAGTGGCGGAGCCAAAGACTGTGTTGTCGAGGTCGAGTGCGAGCGGGAAGAGAGGCAGCGTCGGCACGGAGATGCAAGCGAGCGCGAGACGCACGGGGGCTGCGGCGTGGCGCGTTTGCGGTCGGCGCCTTTGGTGGCAACGGCCGGGACAAGCAGCGGTGTATGGTGTGGTGCGGGGCGGACAGGGGCGGCGGTGGACGGGGCGGAGGCGGCGCGACGACGGCATGGGGGCGAAAACGGGACGGGGGACGGCGGATGTTGAGAGGCGTCACGCGCGGACAGGACACAGACACAGAGACACACAGATTGGAAAGGGAGGGTGCGCGGTTAGTAGTTGGGAATGTGCGTACCGTGCGGGATGGGAGTGGGCGAGGAACACGGTCGTGGCCCCTGTTTTGGGTGCGTGTGATGACGTCGGTGTGTTGTGGGAAGGGAAGGTGCTGTGGCGGCGGCGCGTAATGGGCGTAGGCCGAAGAGAGAAAGGGAACGTGGGCAGTGTGTTGGCAAGCGTCGGTTCGACTGCGACGTTGATGGGCAGGGCAGGGCAAGGTTAATGGTGGTAGGAGTAGGCGTGTGGGCGCAAAAAATCTGCCGCTGCAGGCGGTGCCGTAACCGCCATGGGGCGGGAAGGAGAGAGGGCCAAAGAAAGAAAGAAAGAAAGAAAGAAAGAAAGAAAGAAAGAAAGAAAGAAAGAAAGAAGAAAACGAAGGAAAAAAACAAAACAAAAAAAAGGAGGGGCGGGGGCGGGGGCGGGCGAAAGTGGAGAGGCGGTGGTGTGAGAAGGGCGGGGGCGGAAGGAAGGCAGGAAGGACAAGAGGCGAGGCGACGGCTTGCTTTGTGTATCGGTCGGTCTCTGGCTATGCTTCGTTTTCTGCAGCAGGGTCGGTGCGCGGCGTGGCTCGCGGCAGTGGGAACGCCTGGTGGCTGGACGGCCAGCAATGCGGTTGGATGGGCGGCCACAGCACCGCACCTGTGCCCGAGGAGGAGACGCTGGCGGCGGGCCCTGAGGTGAGGCCGGCTCGGCTGGGGCTGTGGATGTGTAGGTGTGCGCCGCTGCTGCAACAACGAGTAAAACGCGAGAAGAAGGGATGGCGGTAGAGAGAGGTAAAAAAAAAAAAAAAGGTCGTGTTGTGTTGATGCGCAGGCAGACGCGTACAGAGAGACGAGCCCGGTCTGCAGCAGGGTGTGGCCGTGCCGAGTGCAGAGCAGCGGCGGCTCGGTTCGGTTCGGCCCGGCCCGGCGGGCCGCGCTGTTGTCGCGAACGTGAGCGCCCCCTGGCGGGTGGCCGGAGGCGGCGCGGCGTGTTGGACGTGTGGCTGGTGGCAGTGCACAATTTGCGAGTGGCTGGCGGTGTGGTGTGGCGGTTGGCGCGTCGGGCGGCGGAGAGGTATGTGTTGCGGGCGCCCTTTGCTGCGCTGCGTCGTTGCGTGTGCCGTACAGGGCGGGCGCTTGTCGACTGTGTGGGCGGTGTGGCGAATTGGCGTGAAACGGCTGCCGAGAGGTGTGTGGTAGCGAGAGCCGGTCGTTGTCAGTGCGAAGGGGAATGTGCGTGCGTTTGGCGGTTTCGGTGTGCTTTTTGCGGCGTGAGAGTGGGAATTAGTGGGGCCGGCTGTTGTGTTGGTTCCTTGTGTCTTGTGTCGCGTAGCTTGATGGCAACGTGGAAGGACGCCGGTTTCGTTTCGAGCCTTGCGTGTGGTTGTCGACGTTGACTGGTTGGCGTGTGCCGATGCACGTGCATGTGTGGGTCGCGAGTGCGTTTTTGGCTGGGTGTGTGTGTGTGTGTTTTGGGGGGGAAGGGGGAGGCGGTGGTGAAAGTGCAGTCGTTGCCACGGGCGTCGTCGGGTGGGGCTGGGGCTGTGCGTCGTGGCGGAAAGGTGGTAGGTTGCGGGAAGCGAGCCCGTCGTTGACGGTGTCGCGTGAGTTGTGAATCGAGTGGGGCGCGGGGCGCGGGACAGGAGCAGCGTGCCGCTGCGTCGTGGTCGTCAGCAGAGGCTGTGCGTGTGCTTGTCCTTTTTGTGGGCGGTTCGTGCGAGGCGTTTTTGTTTTGTGTTGCCCTAGTTGTTAGTTTATTTTGGTTGTTGTTTGTTATTTTGAGACGACGACTGGTTGGTGGCGTGCGCGCGAAGTGGCGGTGTGCGCTTCCCGTGTCGTTTTGTTTTTGTGTGTTTTTTTTTTTTTTTTGCACTGGGCCCCGGGGGGTGGGTGGGTGGGTGGGTGGGTGGGTGCGTGCGTGTGTGTCGATTGCCGGCTGGCGAAAGGTGCGCCATCGGCGGGGTGGGTCGCCGGCACAAGTAGAGGCGGCGGCGGCGGCGTTGTTGCTGTTGTTGTGTGGTGTTTGTTTTGTTCGGCTGTGTTGCGGTGCGTGTGAATGGTGGTGCAAAAGCGCTGGCGTCGGGGCTGCGACTGCGACGGCGGCGAGCCGCGGGCGCGCATGATAGTGATGTTGTGAACAGCGGCTGTGTACGGTAGTGGTGTTGTTGTAGCACGACGTGCATCCGGGCCGGCGCGGAAAGCGCAGTTGCGGGCGGTTGCCCTTCGGTGCCAGCCATGTCGCGTGAGCGGCGGGTTGCTCTGGTGTGGACACGTGGTGCTCTGGGTTGTTGTGTGGTGCCCTTTGGCCGGTGGGGGTGGTTCGCGTGTGTCTCGTTCGCGCTCGGTATCTGGTCGTGGTCGTGCTGCTCCCCCGTCTGTCGGCGGTTTTCGACGTCGTCTGTACGTTTTTGTTCGTTTGCGGCGTGCCTGCCGACGTCGTCCCGTCGCGACCTTTCAACCGAAAGTGTGGCGCCCGAAGGTGAACGAACGCAACCCTGACCTCGGCGCTTTACGCTGAGCCGAGCGAACCGAACCTAACCCTGTGGTGTGGCGAGGTGAGCTCAGCCTGTGAGCCCCTAACGTCTACGTAAGGTAAGCTGTCCGGCTCACGCCTCACGGTTTGAACGCTTTTGTAACCTACGTTTGACGCTTCTTAGCCTAGCACTGACCCCTTAACCTAACGTGTAACCTAACCTAACCTAACCTAACCTAACCTAACCTAACCTCTGACGCCTGACGTGTTTGAATGCTTAACCTAAGTTTGACGCTTAACCTAACCCAAGTCCCCTTAACCTAACCCACGTCCACCTAACCTAACGTAACCCAACCTAGACGTGTAAACGTAATGTGTAACGCGTAACGTGTAAGGTCGGCTGTCGTGTGTGCTGACGGCAGATTGGGTTGGTCTGTAGATTCGGATTGCGGTTTGCCTCGGTCGAGGGGTTGGGTCGGAAGCGGCGAGGGGCGGCGGCGCCTGTTGCGCAGGCGGCGTCCGTTTGCGGCGGGCAATTGTTGAGAAACGGCTGTGAATGTTGGCGGGCGAGAGGAGGAGGACGGCGCGCGATGTGGCCCGACGGCTGCGGGCCGATCGGGAAACGGCGGGAGGGCGACGGAAGGCGATGGGGCGGCGGAGGCGCGTTTGCACGGCCGTCATCGCCGCACGCCTCGGCTTGTGTGGCTGTGGCGCCGGCCGCGCTGGCCGGGCTGCCGCGGCGACGGTGTGGGAGTTTTGCCGAAGGTTTGGCCATTGTGGCGGGTCGTCGGCTGGGGCTGTGGGGGCGGCATTTGGGCGGGGGCGGCGATTCTCGGCGGGCCGACCCAGGCTGTAGCGCGCGGTAGCTGCAGTTTGGCCGTGGTTTGCGGCGCTGCCGTGGCGACTGGTTGGCGACTGTGGTGTGGCTGTGTGTAGCCCCATCCTCGGTGGTTTGAAAGGCGCGGGCGGTTGTGGCGCAGGTTTGGGGCTGCTCCGCACAGGCTGTCGGACGTTGGGCGGTAGCAAGCGCGGGAGGCGCGGCGCGGCGGCGCGCAGAGTGGCGGCCGCTCTCTCGGCCGTCCGCGCCCGCCCGCGACACTGGCTGGGCCTTGTGATTCTCTGCTCTGCTGCTGTGCTGTGCTGTGCTGTGCTTGCGTGCCTGCCGTCCGTCCCGCTCGCTCTCGCTCTCGCTGTGTGTTACGCGCGTCGTCGAAATGGCAGATCAGGCGGCTACGAACGAGACTGCTGCGGCACCCGCCGCCACCGGCACTACGAAGAAGGCCAAGTCTGCGTCGTCTGCGAAGAAGCCGCGCGCCAAGCCTGCGCACCCGCGCACCTCTGAGATGGTGACGGCCGCCATCAAGAGTCTGAAGGAGCGCGGCGGGTCGTCGCTGCAGGCGATCAAGAAGTACATAGCCGCGCACTACAAGCTGGACGCGGAGAAGCTGGCGCCGTTTATCAAGAAGTACCTCAAGTCGGCCGTCGTGGCGGGCGAGCTGGTGCAGACGAAGGGGAAGGGCGCGTCCGGCTCGTTCAAGCTTGCCGGCGCCGGCGGCGGGGGGGCGGCCGAGGGCGGCAAGGCCCGTGCTGGCGGTGCCAAGAAGAAGCGCGCCGCTCCGGCCAGCAAGGAGAAGAAGGGCGCCCGTGCGGCCGGCGCAAAGAAGGCTGGTGGCGTGAAGGCGGCGACCGGTCGGAAGGCGGGCGCCGCCAAGAAGGCGTCTGCGGCGTCGGCCGCTCCCGCGGGTGCGAAGAAGGCGGCTGCGGCCAAGCCGGCCAAGGCCAAGTCGCCGTCGAAGGCGAAGAAGGCCGCCAAGGTTCCGACGAAGAAGCCGAAGGCGCCGCGCCCGAAGAAGGCGACGACGCCGTCTAAGGCGAAGGCTTCGCCCAAGAAGAAGAAGTAGAGTAGAGTAGAGTAGAGGAGAAAGAGATGGGAGAAAGGAAGGGTTTGGCGCTTGACTCCGTCGTCCCCACCCCCCGTCGTCGTCTAGTGGCGCGCAAGAGACGCGCGGCCCAAAACGGCCCTTCTCAGGGCCATCAAAGCACGTCGGGGAAGGTTTTGATTGTCGTGTTGCGTTTGGTGTGGGTGTCTTTGTGTATGCCCGTGGGGGATGCTGTTTGCGTGCCGTGGTGGATGGATTGCGGGGGTCGGTGGCGGGTGTGGGCGGCGGTAGCGGTAAGCGGTGTTGTTGTTGTTGTCGTCGTGGTTGATTGTCGCCGTGTTTGTGGCGGCGGCCGACGGTTGGTTTTCTGTCACGTTGTTTTGTTTGAATACGTTGGTTGGCTTGCCTGCGTTCGTTCTTCTCGGATGTCTGTCTTGTCGAGTCGTGTCTGGTCTTTGTTTTGTTCCTTTGTGTGTGTGTGTGTGTGTGTTATGTTTTGCAACGGGGGGCACGTTGAGATGTGGAAGGAGTCGGCGGGGATTTCGGTGGCGTTGGAGAGCGAGCGAGCGAGCGAGCGCGCCTGCCTGGCCGTTGGCCGTCGGAGTGGAGTGCGGGTTGTTTTTGTTTTCGAAACGAAAGCGGCGGCCGGCCAGCCACCCGTGCGGTGTGACGTCGGCCGTTGGGTATTGTGCGCTTTGAGCGCCGGGGAGGGATGATGTGTGATTGTTGCGCGCTGCTAGCAGGCAGGCAGAGTGAGCGGGTGTGGCGGGCGGACGGGAAGTGGTGGTTGTTGTTTTTGGGTTGCGGGGCGAGAGGCAGGCGACCGACAAAGTTTGCTCGCGACGGAGAGATGTTAGTGGCCCTGAAAAGGGCCGTTTTTGTTTGTGCGGTGCGGTGCCGCGGCGCGGTTTAGGCGCGCTCGCCGCGGATGCGGCGCGCGAGCTGGATGTCCTTGGGCATGATGGTGACGCGCTTGGCGTGGATTGCGCACAGGTTGGTGTCTTCGAAGAGGCCGACGAGGTAGGCCTCGCTGGCCTCCTGCAGGGCCATGACTGCGGAGCTCTGGAAGCGCAGGTCGGTCTTGAAGTCCTGGGCGATCTCGCGCACTAGGCGCTGGAATGGCAGCTTGCGGATGAGCAGCTCTGTGCTCTTCTGGTAGCGCCTGATTTCTCGCAGGGCGACGGTGCCCGGCCTGTAGCGGTGGGGCTTCTTGACGCCTCCGGTGGCGGGCGCGCTCTTCCTCGCCGCCTTGGTGGCGAGCTGTTTGCGCGGCGCCTTTCCGCCGGTGGACTTGCGGGCCGTTTGCTTTGTGCGGGCCATAGCGGTAGCGGAGCGGCGTGCGTGGAGGTTAGGTGCGGCGCGGCGTCCGGTGCTGCCTTGACAACGGGCCCGCGCGCCTCCGTGCTGCGCTTATATGCCCTCGGTTGCGCGTGGTGGGGGGAGGGCGGGCCAGAGTCTATATAGGGGGGCGGCGGGCGCGCTGGGCGCAGACCGTAGCCGACTCGCCAGCCGCTGCAGCTGCTGTTTGTGCACGTTGTTGCTTTGCCCGAGGAAGGAAGGATGACAGGCCGCGGCAAGGGAGGAAAGGGGCTCGGCAAGGGTGGCGCCAAGCGGCACCGCAAGGTGTTGCGCGACAACATCCAGGGCATCACGAAGCCCGCCATCCGCCGCCTGGCTCGCAGGGGCGGCGTGAAGCGCATCTCTGGTCTGATCTACGAGGAGACCCGCGGGGTGCTGAAGGTGTTCCTGGAGAACGTGATCCGCGACGCGGTGACGTACACTGAGCACGCCAAGCGCAAGACTGTGACGGCCATGGACGTGGTGTACGCCCTGAAGAGGCAGGGGCGCACCCTGTACGGTTTCGGCGGTTAGGCTGCGTCGCAGCGGGCGCTGGCCTTCCCGCGGCCGTGCTTGTGGGTGGGAGAGACTAGAAAACGGCCCTTTTCAGGGCCACCACACTGTTCGGAAGTTGAAAAGTGCGAAAGAGTCTGTGTTGTTTGTTTGTTTCTTTCTTTCCGTTTGAGCGACGTGATGTGACTGGGAGGGGAGAAGGAAAGGAAACGTGTCATGTGGCTGGCTGTGTGTGGAGCTGCTTCGTTTGTGTTTGTTATTGTGTGTCGTTGTATCGATCGCGACGGAGATGGCGGGCTGTGTGTTGTTGTGCGAGAGGCGGTGATTATTTGCTTGCGTGGTTTGGCCCTGTGTGTTTGCGGCGGCGTTGGGGTTTCCGAGGCAAGGCGTGTGGGCATAGGCGGCCGGATCAGCTGTTTCGTTCGTGTCGACGGCCGTTGCGCGCGGGAGTGGAGGGCGGTGTGTCGACACGCCTCCCTGTAACAATGGTCGTCATTATTGCTGCCGTTGTCGTTTGGAAGGCGACTGCGACCGTGCAAAAATGAATGTGTGTGTGTGTGTGTGTTGGGCCACACGGGCTGTGTGGACGACAAGATGGCGGACGTGCGCCGGCGGCGGCTGTGCAAAGTTAAAACAAAACAAGGTGCGGCGAGGACGACTGAAATTTTGCTTTGGACGTAGGTTTGTGTGGTGGCCCTGAAAAGGGCCGATTGTTGTGGG
The DNA here is from genome assembly GCF_021461385.2 of Schistocerca piceifrons. Lineage (NCBI taxonomy): Eukaryota > Metazoa > Arthropoda > Insecta > Orthoptera > Acrididae > Schistocerca > Schistocerca piceifrons. The sequence goes on along the minus strand of NW_025728778.1, from coordinate 107,936 downwards.
CCGAGCCGAGCCGGCAAAGCGCGTTGCGATTGCCTGGCCTCCTTTAGGCCTTCTTCTCGGTCTTCTTTGGCAGCAGGACGGCCTGGATGTTGGGCAGGACACCACCCTGTGCGATGGTGACGCCCGACAGGAGCTTGTTGAGCTCCTCGTCGTTGCGGATGGCAAGCTGCAGGTGGCGCGGGATGATGCGCGTCTTCTTGTTGTCGCGGGCCGCGTTTCCGGCCAGCTCGAGCACCTCAGCCGCGAGGTACTCCATGACGGCGGCGAGGTAGACGGGCGCCCCGGCGCCGACGCGCTCTGCGTAGTTTCCCTTGCGCAGGAGGCGGTGGATTCTGCCGACCGGGAACTGGAGCCCAGCCCTGCTTGAGCGGGACTTTGACTTGCCCTTGACTTTGCCTCCCTTTCCGCGTCCGGACATGGCGATGGGCTAGCGACGGTGCACACGAAACGGAAACGAAAAACGACCGGTGCGAGCGGCAGCGAGTCGAGCAGCGGAGTGCGTGCCGGCGCAGCCGGGGTGGGGGTGCTTTATGGGCTCGGGTGCGGCGGCCGGTTGCGCGCGCGCCCCATTGGTCGGCGGCCGCAACAGGGCGAGCTGGTAAAGGTGCGGCGGCGGCTGGCGGCGGGTGCCACTGTGTGGGGAGACGCTGACTAGAGCGGAGCGCTTGCTACTGGTGTTGCTGCTGCCGTACGTTCGTTCGTTCGAGATGCCGCCCAAGACTAGCGGGAAGGCCGCCAAGAAGGCTGGCAAGGCGCAGAAGAACATTTCGAAGGGCGACAAGAAGAAGAAGCGCAAGAGGAAGGAGAGCTATGCCATCTACATCTACAAGGTGCTGAAGCAGGTGCACCCTGACACGGGCATCTCGTCGAAGGCGATGAGCATCATGAACAGCTTCGTGAACGACATTTTCGAGCGCATTGCGGCCGAGGCTTCTCGCCTGGCGCACTACAACAAGCGCTCGACCATCACGTCCCGCGAGATCCAGACCGCTGTGCGGCTGTTGCTGCCTGGCGAGCTGGCCAAGCACGCCGTGAGCGAGGGCACGAAGGCGGTGACCAAGTACACGAGCTCCAAGTAAGGAGGTGGCTCTGGAATGGAAGGAAGGAAGGAAGGAAGGAGAAGGCTCCTCCGTTGCGAGAGCGGCAAAACGGCCCTTTTCAGGGCCACCAACTTGCCTTTTGCGGGAAGGGCGGAATTGTTGTTGTTGTTGTTGTTGTTTGTGTGGACGGCTGTGATGTATGTGTGCATTTTGATTGTGGGTGGGGGGGGCGCGTCAAAGCGTGTTGCGGGGGACGGCCACGAGGTTGGTCGCCGTGGCGTGGAATGGTGGCACGCCTCGTTGGAGTGGTTTTGACCCATTGGTGTTGGTGTGTGTGTGTGTGTGTGTGTGTGTGTGTGTGTGTGTGTGTGTGTGTTAACCTGTCTGCGAGGGGGGACAGTGCGATCGGCGACTTTTGTGTCACCGTAACGACGGCCGTTTGCGGGTTTGTTTTTTGCACATCATACATGGCGAGGGTGAAATGTGAAATGTTTTTGTTTGGTTTTTTTTTTTGCCGCCCACTATTCCCTTTGCTGTACGCCGAGTTTGACAATGGTGCGACGTAACTGCAGCGTGGAGGTGTGTGAGTGACGTTGAAATTGAACGTGCCATTAAGACGCATTGTTGTTGTATTGTACTGTACGTGTACGGCGACACGCACGATGATGTACCATTCGACTCTGATTTTTGATAGCCGTGTCTGACTGATTGCGTACGACGCACGCACACCGATGTCGTCATTCAAGATGCACGCGTGTCCAGTGCAGTACAGTAAGCGCGACGCTAGACGGCGGCGGCGGCGGCGGCGGCGGCGGCGGTCGTCGTCGTTTGTTTGGCGAATGTCTGTACACGTGTTTGTCTGTGTCCATCCGGTATGTATTTGTTTGTTTGAAAGTGTTTTGTGTGTCGGTGACGTGGTCCGATCCGTCGCCCCCTGAGTAACTGTCGATCGGCGCGATAGACCGGCGTCACGCAACTGAACCGAAGTCTTGGGCACACCCGTCATACTGTTGTACACCGTCGCGCTGAGAACGGTAACGAAAGGTTGACTTTGATCGGTCGAATGTCTGGGCAGAACGTGAGGAATGAGGCAAGAGTGCAAGGAGGGGGGGCAAAAGAGAGAGGAAGGGAAAAAGGGGAGAAGCGCATTCGTAGAGCAACGGAACGTTCCCGTGTCGGAGGCGTATTGGAGCCGCACTGAAATGCGTTTAACGGCGGCGCGGCTGCAAGTGTCTGCCGTGGTGAACGTTACCTTTGACGGCTGCATTGGGCTTTGCTTTTGCTTTCGCTTTCGCTTTCCCGGATGTACGTAACGTTTGTTGATATGGTTCTGAGGAAGAGTGTATGACAGTGCCGTGCCGTCCATGTTCGTGTGCCCTCCCATTGTGTGTATGCTATTGTCTGTGTACTTGAATGATGTATGTAGGTGTTAGTGGACATGTTTTACCAGTGGGGGGAAATGGATCGCCGATAGTTGGCGTCACTCTGTCACGGTCGAGATGACGCACCCTCCGTACAGAAAGGTGTCGAGAAAGTGTGTGTGTGTGTGTGTGTGTGTGTGTGCGTCCGTGAATTGGCAGTGTTTGGAGGTGGGCGTGCCCTGCATGTGGCCCGGAAGGCTGTTCGTTTGGCGGTAGTGTTGTGTGGACAGGGGAGGGGCATGCGTAACGCTGCTGGCATGGCATTTCGGGAGATGGGAGGGGGCAAACGAGGAGCGGCGGCCAAAGACGGGACGGGGAGGGGCGCGGTGTGGGTGGCTTGCGCCTGTGCTCGGCGTTGTGGTTTGTGCAAAAGAGGAGGAGAAAAACAATGAGTTGCCAGGGAGGGGAGCGGTGTTGTGTTGTGGTTGTCGTGGTGTAGCCGCAGACGCGGCTGTCAGTGAACGTGGCGAGACGGACGGATGCGCGGAGGGGCGGGGGCGGCGCATTTCGCCGGTGCCGTGCCGTGCCATGCCTGAAAGCCGCGTGGTCGCTGTGTTGTTGTTGGCGTGGGGGCGAGGAGAGTACCGTACGGGTGTGCTTGTGCGCCGGAAATGGCACACTGCGCCTGCCCGTCTTGGAGGCTGATGGCTGTGGTGTGGAAATGGGGCGCGGTGATGTTGAAGCAGTTGAAGAACAGAAAAGAAACCAAGAAAACGGAAGGCGTGATGCGGCGGTGGTGGTTGAGAGCGGGAAAAACAAAACAAAACAAAAAAAGAACAACAAAAAAAAGAAGGAAAAACAACAAGAAACAAAAAAGAAAACAAAAAGTCTATCAATACTAAAATGTAAATGGAAATGGAAATGGACCCAGGTACATAACCTCCCTGCACAAATAGCAGAGAGTCCGATGATAATAAAAATGTGCCAGAATGTTAACGTCCCTACAAAACAAACCCAACGATAATATTAATGAAAGAATGAACCGTATGTAACATTGCAACAGACATAATGAAACCTGATAAATTGTATAAGGGCAGCAGCGTTGACCTTTGGCCCTGTATTCAGAATAAAAAGAGCCAAAGATCGTTACCCCAATGAAAAGAAGACACTGAAACACGTATGTAACGTAGCAGCGATGGCGAGACATTGTAGCATCTGTGACCAGAGAGTTTGCGCTGGACTGCGCGAGTGTTGCGAGCGGTTCTCAGTCAGTCAGTCAGTCAGTCAGTCAGTCGTTGCGAGTCTGTACTCTGTCAGTAGTCGTCATGCAGAGCGGTCGGTCAGTAGTAGCAGCCGAGTGCGGTTGTGTGATGTAGGCGGCCGGCAACACTGGTCAAGATGGTGAATAAGGTATACTGTTAATTAATATAATCATTAGATAATGAAAAGGTTTATTTATTGTAATTATTCTCCAACAAGTTCCCCAATAATAATTTTTATTTCAAAAGCATTTTTCAAACATTTAATTTTTTATTGAACTAAAGAGTTCGTTGCACTTCACATTTCATTCCACTTCTTTGAAGAAAAATTTCACTAAAATCACAAAAAAAAAGGAGAATATTATTATTTGCAATGCAGTTCCTCCAGGCGCTGCGCAACAACAAGAGCAGAAATGTGACATCCATTTATTCTGAGGTAAGACTGTAATTCTGATTGTTTTGCACAGGGCCAAAGACCGATATTTCGGTTTAATTGAAGTTTCTTGTCACTGAACGGACTTTAAATGTTGTGAAGAATTTATATTTGAGTCGGATTGCGAATTTCACATTTTTGTTGCCATTTTCAATACCTCTCATTGTGGGCGAGGTTACAATTAGCGCAATGTCCATTAGCATCCGTAAATAACATTGTCCATTATTTTAAATTTTGCGGGGAGGTTACAACACACAGACACCAAAAAAAAAAAAAAAAAAAAAAAAAAAAGAAACAAAAAAATTGCATTTGTATCCGCTCCTCAATTGTAGATACCCCTTACACAGCTGTGTGCAATGAATGAGTGCTGGCTGGTAATTAATTGCACTCCTTGGAGGGAAATGCCATAGGAAGTAGTCTTTAAAAAGTGAATGTTTTTCGTTAAAAGACAAAAGTTACTTTAGAAAAAAGTAATAGTGGGGCTTTTGTTGTTGAAGAACATACGTTATCAGATTTGCGCAATGCAGCTTCACACTACCTTTTGATTATAACACAATATACTATATACATCGTCCCGAACCGTGACCAGAGTCGCGAGACGAGCAGAGCACGCCGCCGACGCCCGCTCAGTACAACCGTCCACCCGCTACTACTGTCGACCGACTACTACCTCTCCCGACTCGCGCTACAATATATATAACAACTGTTCCTGGCGACCCGGTGCGTGCCACTACTGTCGTCTGGCGCGGTCCAAGCGCCGACCAGCAACGATAAATAACTCTCTGGTCAGACGGAGATGCTGTCATGCCTCGCCATCGCTCTGGTAATGAATACATACGTGTTGCAGCGTGCGTACCACCGGAACACGCAGTGGCGGAGCCAAAGACTGTGTTGTCGAGGTCGAGTGCGAGCGGGAAGAGAGGCAGCGTCGGCACGGAGATGCAAGCGAGCGCGAGACGCACGGGGGCTGCGGCGTGGCGCGTTTGCGGTCGGCGCCTTTGGTGGCAACGGCCGGGACAAGCAGCGGTGTATGGTGTGGTGCGGGGCGGACAGGGGCGGCGGTGGACGGGGCGGAGGCGGCGCGACGACGGCATGGGGGCGAAAACGGGACGGGGGACGGCGGATGTTGAGAGGCGTCACGCGCGGACAGGACACAGACACAGAGACACACAGATTGGAAAGGGAGGGTGCGCGGTTAGTAGTTGGGAATGTGCGTACCGTGCGGGATGGGAGTGGGCGAGGAACACGGTCGTGGCCCCTGTTTTGGGTGCGTGTGATGACGTCGGTGTGTTGTGGGAAGGGAAGGTGCTGTGGCGGCGGCGCGTAATGGGCGTAGGCCGAAGAGAGAAAGGGAACGTGGGCAGTGTGTTGGCAAGCGTCGGTTCGACTGCGACGTTGATGGGCAGGGCAGGGCAAGGTTAATGGTGGTAGGAGTAGGCGTGTGGGCGCAAAAAATCTGCCGCTGCAGGCGGTGCCGTAACCGCCATGGGGCGGGAAGGAGAGAGGGCCAAAGAAAGAAAGAAAGAAAGAAAGAAAGAAAGAAAGAAAGAAAGAAAGAAAGAAGAAAACGAAGGAAAAAAACAAAACAAAAAAAAGGAGGGGCGGGGGCGGGGGCGGGCGAAAGTGGAGAGGCGGTGGTGTGAGAAGGGCGGGGGCGGAAGGAAGGCAGGAAGGACAAGAGGCGAGGCGACGGCTTGCTTTGTGTATCGGTCGGTCTCTGGCTATGCTTCGTTTTCTGCAGCAGGGTCGGTGCGCGGCGTGGCTCGCGGCAGTGGGAACGCCTGGTGGCTGGACGGCCAGCAATGCGGTTGGATGGGCGGCCACAGCACCGCACCTGTGCCCGAGGAGGAGACGCTGGCGGCGGGCCCTGAGGTGAGGCCGGCTCGGCTGGGGCTGTGGATGTGTAGGTGTGCGCCGCTGCTGCAACAACGAGTAAAACGCGAGAAGAAGGGATGGCGGTAGAGAGAGGTAAAAAAAAAAAAAAAGGTCGTGTTGTGTTGATGCGCAGGCAGACGCGTACAGAGAGACGAGCCCGGTCTGCAGCAGGGTGTGGCCGTGCCGAGTGCAGAGCAGCGGCGGCTCGGTTCGGTTCGGCCCGGCCCGGCGGGCCGCGCTGTTGTCGCGAACGTGAGCGCCCCCTGGCGGGTGGCCGGAGGCGGCGCGGCGTGTTGGACGTGTGGCTGGTGGCAGTGCACAATTTGCGAGTGGCTGGCGGTGTGGTGTGGCGGTTGGCGCGTCGGGCGGCGGAGAGGTATGTGTTGCGGGCGCCCTTTGCTGCGCTGCGTCGTTGCGTGTGCCGTACAGGGCGGGCGCTTGTCGACTGTGTGGGCGGTGTGGCGAATTGGCGTGAAACGGCTGCCGAGAGGTGTGTGGTAGCGAGAGCCGGTCGTTGTCAGTGCGAAGGGGAATGTGCGTGCGTTTGGCGGTTTCGGTGTGCTTTTTGCGGCGTGAGAGTGGGAATTAGTGGGGCCGGCTGTTGTGTTGGTTCCTTGTGTCTTGTGTCGCGTAGCTTGATGGCAACGTGGAAGGACGCCGGTTTCGTTTCGAGCCTTGCGTGTGGTTGTCGACGTTGACTGGTTGGCGTGTGCCGATGCACGTGCATGTGTGGGTCGCGAGTGCGTTTTTGGCTGGGTGTGTGTGTGTGTGTTTTGGGGGGGAAGGGGGAGGCGGTGGTGAAAGTGCAGTCGTTGCCACGGGCGTCGTCGGGTGGGGCTGGGGCTGTGCGTCGTGGCGGAAAGGTGGTAGGTTGCGGGAAGCGAGCCCGTCGTTGACGGTGTCGCGTGAGTTGTGAATCGAGTGGGGCGCGGGGCGCGGGACAGGAGCAGCGTGCCGCTGCGTCGTGGTCGTCAGCAGAGGCTGTGCGTGTGCTTGTCCTTTTTGTGGGCGGTTCGTGCGAGGCGTTTTTGTTTTGTGTTGCCCTAGTTGTTAGTTTATTTTGGTTGTTGTTTGTTATTTTGAGACGACGACTGGTTGGTGGCGTGCGCGCGAAGTGGCGGTGTGCGCTTCCCGTGTCGTTTTGTTTTTGTGTGTTTTTTTTTTTTTTTTGCACTGGGCCCCGGGGGGTGGGTGGGTGGGTGGGTGGGTGGGTGCGTGCGTGTGTGTCGATTGCCGGCTGGCGAAAGGTGCGCCATCGGCGGGGTGGGTCGCCGGCACAAGTAGAGGCGGCGGCGGCGGCGTTGTTGCTGTTGTTGTGTGGTGTTTGTTTTGTTCGGCTGTGTTGCGGTGCGTGTGAATGGTGGTGCAAAAGCGCTGGCGTCGGGGCTGCGACTGCGACGGCGGCGAGCCGCGGGCGCGCATGATAGTGATGTTGTGAACAGCGGCTGTGTACGGTAGTGGTGTTGTTGTAGCACGACGTGCATCCGGGCCGGCGCGGAAAGCGCAGTTGCGGGCGGTTGCCCTTCGGTGCCAGCCATGTCGCGTGAGCGGCGGGTTGCTCTGGTGTGGACACGTGGTGCTCTGGGTTGTTGTGTGGTGCCCTTTGGCCGGTGGGGGTGGTTCGCGTGTGTCTCGTTCGCGCTCGGTATCTGGTCGTGGTCGTGCTGCTCCCCCGTCTGTCGGCGGTTTTCGACGTCGTCTGTACGTTTTTGTTCGTTTGCGGCGTGCCTGCCGACGTCGTCCCGTCGCGACCTTTCAACCGAAAGTGTGGCGCCCGAAGGTGAACGAACGCAACCCTGACCTCGGCGCTTTACGCTGAGCCGAGCGAACCGAACCTAACCCTGTGGTGTGGCGAGGTGAGCTCAGCCTGTGAGCCCCTAACGTCTACGTAAGGTAAGCTGTCCGGCTCACGCCTCACGGTTTGAACGCTTTTGTAACCTACGTTTGACGCTTCTTAGCCTAGCACTGACCCCTTAACCTAACGTGTAACCTAACCTAACCTAACCTAACCTAACCTAACCTCTGACGCCTGACGTGTTTGAATGCTTAACCTAAGTTTGACGCTTAACCTAACCCAAGTCCCCTTAACCTAACCCACGTCCACCTAACCTAACGTAACCCAACCTAGACGTGTAAACGTAATGTGTAACGCGTAACGTGTAAGGTCGGCTGTCGTGTGTGCTGACGGCAGATTGGGTTGGTCTGTAGATTCGGATTGCGGTTTGCCTCGGTCGAGGGGTTGGGTCGGAAGCGGCGAGGGGCGGCGGCGCCTGTTGCGCAGGCGGCGTCCGTTTGCGGCGGGCAATTGTTGAGAAACGGCTGTGAATGTTGGCGGGCGAGAGGAGGAGGACGGCGCGCGATGTGGCCCGACGGCTGCGGGCCGATCGGGAAACGGCGGGAGGGCGACGGAAGGCGATGGGGCGGCGGAGGCGCGTTTGCACGGCCGTCATCGCCGCACGCCTCGGCTTGTGTGGCTGTGGCGCCGGCCGCGCTGGCCGGGCTGCCGCGGCGACGGTGTGGGAGTTTTGCCGAAGGTTTGGCCATTGTGGCGGGTCGTCGGCTGGGGCTGTGGGGGCGGCATTTGGGCGGGGGCGGCGATTCTCGGCGGGCCGACCCAGGCTGTAGCGCGCGGTAGCTGCAGTTTGGCCGTGGTTTGCGGCGCTGCCGTGGCGACTGGTTGGCGACTGTGGTGTGGCTGTGTGTAGCCCCATCCTCGGTGGTTTGAAAGGCGCGGGCGGTTGTGGCGCAGGTTTGGGGCTGCTCCGCACAGGCTGTCGGACGTTGGGCGGTAGCAAGCGCGGGAGGCGCGGCGCGGCGGCGCGCAGAGTGGCGGCCGCTCTCTCGGCCGTCCGCGCCCGCCCGCGACACTGGCTGGGCCTTGTGATTCTCTGCTCTGCTGCTGTGCTGTGCTGTGCTGTGCTTGCGTGCCTGCCGTCCGTCCCGCTCGCTCTCGCTCTCGCTGTGTGTTACGCGCGTCGTCGAAATGGCAGATCAGGCGGCTACGAACGAGACTGCTGCGGCACCCGCCGCCACCGGCACTACGAAGAAGGCCAAGTCTGCGTCGTCTGCGAAGAAGCCGCGCGCCAAGCCTGCGCACCCGCGCACCTCTGAGATGGTGACGGCCGCCATCAAGAGTCTGAAGGAGCGCGGCGGGTCGTCGCTGCAGGCGATCAAGAAGTACATAGCCGCGCACTACAAGCTGGACGCGGAGAAGCTGGCGCCGTTTATCAAGAAGTACCTCAAGTCGGCCGTCGTGGCGGGCGAGCTGGTGCAGACGAAGGGGAAGGGCGCGTCCGGCTCGTTCAAGCTTGCCGGCGCCGGCGGCGGGGGGGCGGCCGAGGGCGGCAAGGCCCGTGCTGGCGGTGCCAAGAAGAAGCGCGCCGCTCCGGCCAGCAAGGAGAAGAAGGGCGCCCGTGCGGCCGGCGCAAAGAAGGCTGGTGGCGTGAAGGCGGCGACCGGTCGGAAGGCGGGCGCCGCCAAGAAGGCGTCTGCGGCGTCGGCCGCTCCCGCGGGTGCGAAGAAGGCGGCTGCGGCCAAGCCGGCCAAGGCCAAGTCGCCGTCGAAGGCGAAGAAGGCCGCCAAGGTTCCGACGAAGAAGCCGAAGGCGCCGCGCCCGAAGAAGGCGACGACGCCGTCTAAGGCGAAGGCTTCGCCCAAGAAGAAGAAGTAGAGTAGAGTAGAGTAGAGGAGAAAGAGATGGGAGAAAGGAAGGGTTTGGCGCTTGACTCCGTCGTCCCCACCCCCCGTCGTCGTCTAGTGGCGCGCAAGAGACGCGCGGCCCAAAACGGCCCTTCTCAGGGCCATCAAAGCACGTCGGGGAAGGTTTTGATTGTCGTGTTGCGTTTGGTGTGGGTGTCTTTGTGTATGCCCGTGGGGGATGCTGTTTGCGTGCCGTGGTGGATGGATTGCGGGGGTCGGTGGCGGGTGTGGGCGGCGGTAGCGGTAAGCGGTGTTGTTGTTGTTGTCGTCGTGGTTGATTGTCGCCGTGTTTGTGGCGGCGGCCGACGGTTGGTTTTCTGTCACGTTGTTTTGTTTGAATACGTTGGTTGGCTTGCCTGCGTTCGTTCTTCTCGGATGTCTGTCTTGTCGAGTCGTGTCTGGTCTTTGTTTTGTTCCTTTGTGTGTGTGTGTGTGTGTGTTATGTTTTGCAACGGGGGGCACGTTGAGATGTGGAAGGAGTCGGCGGGGATTTCGGTGGCGTTGGAGAGCGAGCGAGCGAGCGAGCGCGCCTGCCTGGCCGTTGGCCGTCGGAGTGGAGTGCGGGTTGTTTTTGTTTTCGAAACGAAAGCGGCGGCCGGCCAGCCACCCGTGCGGTGTGACGTCGGCCGTTGGGTATTGTGCGCTTTGAGCGCCGGGGAGGGATGATGTGTGATTGTTGCGCGCTGCTAGCAGGCAGGCAGAGTGAGCGGGTGTGGCGGGCGGACGGGAAGTGGTGGTTGTTGTTTTTGGGTTGCGGGGCGAGAGGCAGGCGACCGACAAAGTTTGCTCGCGACGGAGAGATGTTAGTGGCCCTGAAAAGGGCCGTTTTTGTTTGTGCGGTGCGGTGCCGCGGCGCGGTTTAGGCGCGCTCGCCGCGGATGCGGCGCGCGAGCTGGATGTCCTTGGGCATGATGGTGACGCGCTTGGCGTGGATTGCGCACAGGTTGGTGTCTTCGAAGAGGCCGACGAGGTAGGCCTCGCTGGCCTCCTGCAGGGCCATGACTGCGGAGCTCTGGAAGCGCAGGTCGGTCTTGAAGTCCTGGGCGATCTCGCGCACTAGGCGCTGGAATGGCAGCTTGCGGATGAGCAGCTCTGTGCTCTTCTGGTAGCGCCTGATTTCTCGCAGGGCGACGGTGCCCGGCCTGTAGCGGTGGGGCTTCTTGACGCCTCCGGTGGCGGGCGCGCTCTTCCTCGCCGCCTTGGTGGCGAGCTGTTTGCGCGGCGCCTTTCCGCCGGTGGACTTGCGGGCCGTTTGCTTTGTGCGGGCCATAGCGGTAGCGGAGCGGCGTGCGTGGAGGTTAGGTGCGGCGCGGCGTCCGGTGCTGCCTTGACAACGGGCCCGCGCGACGACGACGACGACGCACATGGTTGAGGGGTGAACCCTCAGCTGTGAGCGAAGTTCTAGCGCGTTAAAAGCGCTTCTCCTTCTTCATTGACGGGGTGAAAATGTGGGTGTGACATGACGGGTGGTATTTGACCTTGACTGTTGTGCTGGGTTTTTTTTTTTTTTTTTTTTTTTTTTTTTTTTTTTTTTTAAATAAAGGAAAGATGAAAGGATAGTAAGAGAGACAGTGAGAGAAATGGAAAACGAAGGGCCGAAGTGACTGGCCGGTGGTTTAAGCTGATGGCTCCGCTACTGCTGTAGAGGCCGCGCGTGGTGTCTGTTACTGAACCTGGCGATGTTTACGGGTAATGTCTTCCATGGCTTCCAAAGCTTCGCTGTCCATCTTCCGCCGACCAGACCGGAACTCTTCCTTCAGGAATACATCGATAACGTCGACTAAGGCATCCCATTGAGAGGGGGTGAAGATGGGGTGCGAATTGAGCAGGGCTATTTCCTTCTTTGTGAGCACTTCCATAAATGCGTCACGGTAGGTGCGCAGGGGGAGCGGCCGATGAGGAAGGGAAGGTATGGGCTGGTCTGGCGGAGTGAAGGGATATGGTTGGTCGGCATAGGGGTAGGACCCATTCTTCAGTGCCGCGGTAATGTCCTTCAGGACAACCTGCACGTTGGTCACGTCAGGAAAAGGTAGGTGAATCCTCCTCTTCTTCGTTGGCTTCTCGGCTTGCGAGGAGACAGGGGGCGCCTTAGCGCCCTTGCTGGCGGCTGCCACCGCGGAGGGTGGCAGCCGAGGCGGCACATCATCCGTGTCCATGGGCGCCACCTCCTGCATTGCTGCGGGAGGGGGAGCGGCTGCCGTTTGCGTGGCCACGTCGACCCCCACCGGACGACTCACAGCGGCGGGTGTTTGCGTGGCTACGGCTACCCCCACCGGACGACTCACGGCAGGGGCGGCGGCGGGAGCTGGCGGCTTCTTCTTGTTAGCCCGCAGCTCATCGCGCAGCTGTTGGAGCTGGCGATGGACTGCTGCGAGCTCCTCCTTCAGTGCGGCCCTTTCGGCCGCAAAGGCGGCTTGGAAGCCGGCCACGGCGTGGTCGGTGACGGTTTCAAGACGGCGCGACTCGCACCCCTTGCCGGAGCGGGGGGGCGGGGCGGCCGTCGAGGCGCTTGATGTCGCCGCAGGGCGTGGTGCGGCGGGTAGACGGCGTGACTCGCGGAGGTAGCCGCAGCTACGCGAGTTGGCGGCGTGTGGCCCGCCGCAGTTCGCGCAGCTACAAGCCACCCCACGAGGTTTCGTGCAGCTGCGGGTGTCGTGGGCCGCCGCGCACTTTAAGCACGCGACGGCGTTCTTACACCCGCGCGCGGTGTGCCCCAGCTGCTGGCAGTTGTAGCACTGGAGCATCATCCCTTGCCGCTGGCTTCTCGTGCGCCTTGACTGCCGTTGGCGGCCGCCGGTGAAGCCCAACGCGTTAATCAGGCCTTCTAGTGCGGCGGCGATCTGCTTTCCAGTCATAGCGTTCTCGGAGACGAAGTGCGTCGCAGCGAGTCTAACAGCGGAATGGGGGGGGGGGGGGGGGCCCGCGCGCCTCCGTGCTGCGCTTATATGCCCTCGGTTGCGCGTGGTGGGGGGAGGGCGGGCCAGAGTCTATATAGGGGGGCGGCGGGCGCGCTGGGCGCAGACCGTAGCCGACTCGCCAGCCGCTGCAGCTGCTGTTTGTGCACGTTGTTGCTTTGCCCGAGGAAGGAAGGATGACAGGCCGCGGCAAGGGAGGAAAGGGGCTCGGCAAGGGTGGCGCCAAGCGGCACCGCAAGGTGTTGCGCGACAACATCCAGGGCATCACGAAGCCCGCCATCCGCCGCCTGGCTCGCAGGGGCGGCGTGAAGCGCATCTCTGGTCTGATCTACGAGGAGACCCGCGGGGTGCTGAAGGTGTTCCTGGAGAACGTGATCCGCGACGCGGTGACGTACACTGAGCACGCCAAGCGCAAGACTGTGACGGCCATGGACGTGGTGTACGCCCTGAAGAGGCAGGGGCGCACCCTGTACGGTTTCGGCGGTTAGGCTGCGTCGCAGCGGGCGCTGGCCTTCCCGCGGCCGTGCTTGTGGGTGGGAGAGACTAGAAAACGGCCCTTTTCAGGGCCACCACACTGTTCGGAAGTTGAAAAGTGCGAAAGAGTCTGTGTTGTTTGTTTGTTTCTTTCTTTCCGTTTGAGCGACGTGATGTGACTGGGAGGGGAGAAGGAAAGGAAACGTGTCATGTGGCTGGCTGTGTGTGGAGCTGCTTCGTTTGTGTTTGTTATTGTGTGTCGTTGTATCGATCGCGACGGAGATGGCGGGCTGTGTGTTGTTGTGCGAGAGGCGGTGATTATTTGCTTGCGTGGTTTGGCCCTGTGTGTTTGCGGCGGCGTTGGGGTTTCCGAGGCAAGGCGTGTGGGCATAGGCGGCCGGATCAGCTGTTTCGTTCGTGTCGACGGCCGTTGCGCGCGGGAGTGGAGGGCGGTGTGTCGACACGCCTCCCTGTAACAATGGTCGTCATTATTGCTGCCGTTGTCGTTTGGAAGGCGACTGCGACCGTGCAAAAATGAATGTGTGTGTGTGTGTGTGTTGGGCCACACGGGCTGTGTGGACGACAAGATGGCGGACGTGCGCCGGCGGCGGCTGTGCAAAGTTAAAACAAAACAAGGTGCGGCGAGGACGACTGAAATTTTGCTTTGGACGTAGGTTTGTGTGGTGGCCCTGAAAAGGGCCGATTGTTGTGGGCCGAGCCGAGCCGGCAAAGCGCGTTGCGATTGCCTGGCCTCCTTTAGGCCTTCTTCTCGGTCTTCTTTGGCAGCAGGACGGCCTGGATGTTGGGCAGGACACCACCCTGTGCGATGGTGACGCCCGACAGGAGCTTGTTGAGCTCCTCGTCGTTGCGGATGGCAAGCTGCAGGTGGCGCGGGATGATGCGCGTCTTCTTGTTGTCGCGGGCCGCGTTTCCGGCCAGCTCGAGCACCTCAGCCGCGAGGTACTCCATGACGGCGGCGAGGTAGACGGGCGCCCCGGCGCCGACGCGCTCTGCGTAGTTTCCCTTGCGCAGGAGGCGGTGGATTCTGCCGACCGGGAACTGGAGCCCAGCCCTGCTTGAGCGGGACTTTGACTTGCCCTTGACTTTGCCTCCCTTTCCGCGTCCGGACATGGCGATGGGCTAGCGACGGTGCACACGAAACGGAAACGAAAAACGACCGGTGCGAGCGGCAGCGAGTCGAGCAGCGGAGTGCGTGCCGGCGCAGCCGGGGTGGGGGTGCTTTATGGGCTCGGGTGCGGCGGCCGGTTGCGCGCGCGCCCCATTGGTCGGCGGCCGCAACAGGGCGAGCTGGTAAAGGTGCGGCGGCGGCTGGCGGCGGGTGCCACTGTGTGGGGAGACGCTGACTAGAGCGGAGCGCTTGCTACTGGTGTTGCTGCTGCCGTACGTTCGTTCGTTCGAGATGCCGCCCAAGACTAGCGGGAAGGCCGCCAAGAAGGCTGGCAAGGCGCAGAAGAACATTTCGAAGGGCGACAAGAAGAAGAAGCGCAAGAGGAAGGAGAGCTATGCCATCTACATCTACAAGGTGCTGAAGCAGGTGCACCCTGACACGGGCATCTCGTCGAAGGCGATGAGCATCATGAACAGCTTCGTGAACGACATTTTCGAGCGCATTGCGGCCGAGGCTTCTCGCCTGGCGCACTACAACAAGCGCTCGACCATCACGTCCCGCGAGATCCAGACCGCTGTGCGGCTGTTGCTGCCTGGCGAGCTGGCCAAGCACGCCGTGAGCGAGGGCACGAAGGCGGTGACCAAGTACACGAGCTCCAAGTAAGGAGGTGGCTCTGGAATGGAAGGAAGGAAGGAAGGAAGGAGAAGGCTCCTCCGTTGCGAGAGCGGCAAAACGGCCCTTTTCAGGGCCACCAACTTGCCTTTTGCGGGAAGGGCGGAATTGTTGTTGTTGTTGTTGTTGTTTGTGTGGACGGCTGTGATGTATGTGTGCATTTTGATTGTGGGTGGGGGGGGCGCGTCAAAGCGTGTTGCGGGGGACGGCCACGAGGTTGGTCGCCGTGGCGTGGAATGGTGGCACGCCTCGTTGGAGTGGTTTTGACCCATTGGTGTTGGTGTGTGTGTGTGTGTGTGTGTGTGTGTGTGTGTGTGTGTGTGTTAACCTGTCTGCGAGGGGGGACAGTGCGATCGGCGACTTTTGTGTCACCGTAACGACGGCCGTTTGCGGGTTTGTTTTTTGCACATCATACATGGCGAGGGTGAAATGTGAAATGTTTTTGTTTGGTTTTTTTTTTTGCCGCCCACTATTCCCTTTGCTGTACGCCGAGTTTGACAATGGTGCGACGTAACTGCAGCGTGGAGGTGTGTGAGTGACGTTGAAATTGAACGTGCCATTAAGACGCATTGTTGTTGTATTGTACTGTACGTGTACGGCGACACGCACGATGATGTACCATTCGACTCTGATTTTTGATAGCCGTGTCTGACTGATTGCGTACGACGCACGCACACCGATGTCGTCATTCAAGATGCACGCGTGTCCAGTGCAGTACAGTAAGCGCGACGCTAGACGGCGGCGGCGGCGGCGGCGGCGGCGGCGGTCGTCGTCGTTTGTTTGGCGAATGTCTGTACACGTGTTTGTCTGTGTCCATCCGGTATGTATTTGTTTGTTTGAAAGTGTTTTGTGTGTCGGTGACGTGGTCCGATCCGTCGCCCCCTGAGTAACTGTCGATCGGCGCGATAGACCGGCGTCACGCAACTGAACCGAAGTCTTGGGCACACCCGTCATACTGTTGTACACCGTCGCGCTGAGAACGGTAACGAAAGGTTGACTTTGATCGGTCGAATGTCTGGGCAGAACGTGAGGAATGAGGCAAGAGTGCAAGGAGGGGGGGCAAAAGAGAGAGGAAGGGAAAAAGGGGAGAAGCGCATTCGTAGAGCAACGGAACGTTCCCGTGTCGGAGGCGTATTGGAGCCGCACTGAAATGCGTTTAACGGCGGCGCGGCTGCAAGTGTCTGCCGTGGTGAACGTTACCTTTGACGGCTGCATTGGGCTTTGCTTTTGCTTTCGCTTTCGCTTTCCCGGATGTACGTAACGTTTGTTGATATGGTTCTGAGGAAGAGTGTATGACAGTGCCGTGCCGTCCATGTTCGTGTGCCCTCCCATTGTGTGTATGCTATTGTCTGTGTACTTGAATGATGTATGTAGGTGTTAGTGGACATGTTTTACCAGTGGGGGGAAATGGATCGCCGATAGTTGGCGTCACTCTGTCACGGTCGAGATGACGCACCCTCCGTACAGAAAGGTGTCGAGAAAGTGTGTGTGTGTGTGTGTGTGTGTGTGTGCGTCCGTGAATTGGCAGTGTTTGGAGGTGGGCGTGCCCTGCATGTGGCCCGGAAGGCTGTTCGTTTGGCGGTAGTGTTGTGTGGACAGGGGAGGGGCATGCGTAACGCTGCTGGCATGGCATTTCGGGAGATGGGAGGGGGCAAACGAGGAGCGGCGGCCAAAGACGGGACGGGGAGGGGCGCGGTGTGGGTGGCTTGCGCCTGTGCTCGGCGTTGTGGTTTGTGCAAAAGAGGAGGAGAAAAACAATGAGTTGCCAGGGAGGGGAGCGGTGTTGTGTTGTGGTTGTCGTGGTGTAGCCGCAGACGCGGCTGTCAGTGAACGTGGCGAGACGGACGGATGCGCGGAGGGGCGGGGGCGGCGCATTTCGCCGGTGCCGTGCCGTGCCATGCCTGAAAGCCGCGTGGTCGCTGTGTTGTTGTTGGCGTGGGGGCGAGGAGAGTACCGTACGGGTGTGCTTGTGCGCCGGAAATGGCACACTGCGCCTGCCCGTCTTGGAGGCTGATGGCTGTGGTGTGGAAATGGGGCGCGGTGATGTTGAAGCAGTTGAAGAACAGAAAAGAAACCAAGAAAACGGAAGGCGTGATGCGGCGGTGGTGGTTGAGAGCGGGAAAAACAAAACAAAACAAAAAAAGAACAACAAAAAAAAGAAGGAAAAACAACAAGAAACAAAAAAGAAAACAAAAAGTCTATCAATACTAAAATGTAAATGGAAATGGAAATGGACCCAGGTACATAACCTCCCTGCACAAATAGCAGAGAGTCCGATGATAATAAAAATGTGCCAGAATGTTAACGTCCCTACAAAACAAACCCAACGATAATATTAATGAAAGAATGAACCGTATGTAACATTGCAACAGACATAATGAAACCTGATAAATTGTATAAGGGCAGCAGCGTTGACCTTTGGCCCTGTATTCAGAATAAAAAGAGCCAAAGATCGTTACCCCAATGAAAAGAAGACACTGAAACACGTATGTAACGTAGCAGCGATGGCGAGACATTGTAGCATCTGTGACCAGAGAGTTTGCGCTGGACTGCGCGAGTGTTGCGAGCGGTTCTCAGTCAGTCAGTCAGTCAGTCAGTCAGTCGTTGCGAGTCTGTACTCTGTCAGTAGTCGTCATGCAGAGCGGTCGGTCAGTAGTAGCAGCCGAGTGCGGTTGTGTGATGTAGGCGGCCGGCAACACTGGTCAAGATGGTGAATAAGGTATACTGTTAATTAATATAATCATTAGATAATGAAAAGGTTTATTTATTGTAATTATTCTCCAACAAGTTCCCCAATAATAATTTTTATTTCAAAAGCATTTTTCAAACATTTAATTTTTTATTGAACTAAAGAGTTCGTTGCACTTCACATTTCATTCCACTTCTTTGAAGAAAAATTTCACTAAAATCACAAAAAAAAAGGAGAATATTATTATTTGCAATGCAGTTCCTCCAGGCGCTGCGCAACAACAAGAGCAGAAATGTGACATCCATTTATTCTGAGGTAAGACTGTAATTCTGATTGTTTTGCACAGGGCCAAAGACCGATATTTCGGTTTAATTGAAGTTTCTTGTCACTGAACGGACTTTAAATGTTGTGAAGAATTTATATTTGAGTCGGATTGCGAATTTCACATTTTTGTTGCCATTTTCAATACCTCTCATTGTGGGCGAGGTTACAATTAGCGCAATGTCCATTAGCATCCGTAAATAACATTGTCCATTATTTTAAATTTTGCGGGGAGGTTACAACACACAGACACCAAAAAAAAAAAAAAAAAAAAAAAAAAAAGAAACAAAAAAATTGCATTTGTATCCGCTCCTCAATTGTAGATACCCCTTACACAGCTGTGTGCAATGAATGAGTGCTGGCTGGTAATTAATTGCACTCCTTGGAGGGAAATGCCATAGGAAGTAGTCTTTAAAAAGTGAATGTTTTTCGTTAAAAGACAAAAGTTACTTTAGAAAAAAGTAATAGTGGGGCTTTTGTTGTTGAAGAACATACGTTATCAGATTTGCGCAATGCAGCTTCACACTACCTTTTGATTATAACACAATATACTATATACATCGTCCCGAACCGTGACCAGAGTCGCGAGACGAGCAGAGCACGCCGCCGACGCCCGCTCAGTACAACCGTCCACCCGCTACTACTGTCGACCGACTACTACCTCTCCCGACTCGCGCTACAATATATATAACAACTGTTCCTGGCGACCCGGTGCGTGCCACTACTGTCGTCTGGCGCGGTCCAAGCGCCGACCAGCAACGATAAATAACTCTCTGGTCAGACGGAGATGCTGTCATGCCTCGCCATCGCTCTGGTAATGAATACATACGTGTTGCAGCGTGCGTACCACCGGAACACGCAGTGGCGGAGCCAAAGACTGTGTTGTCGAGGTCGAGTGCGAGCGGGAAGAGAGGCAGCGTCGGCACGGAGATGCAAGCGAGCGCGAGACGCACGGGGGCTGCGGCGTGGCGCGTTTGCGGTCGGCGCCTTTGGTGGCAACGGCCGGGACAAGCAGCGGTGTATGGTGTGGTGCGGGGCGGACAGGGGCGGCGGTGGACGGGGCGGAGGCGGCGCGACGACGGCATGGGGGCGAAAACGGGACGGGGGACGGCGGATGTTGAGAGGCGTCACGCGCGGACAGGACACAGACACAGAGACACACAGATTGGAAAGGGAGGGTGCGCGGTTAGTAGTTGGGAATGTGCGTACCGTGCGGGATGGGAGTGGGCGAGGAACACGGTCGTGGCCCCTGTTTTGGGTGCGTGTGATGACGTCGGTGTGTTGTGGGAAGGGAAGGTGCTGTGGCGGCGGCGCGTAATGGGCGTAGGCCGAAGAGAGAAAGGGAACGTGGGCAGTGTGTTGGCAAGCGTCGGTTCGACTGCGACGTTGATGGGCAGGGCAGGGCAAGATTAATGGTGGTAGGAGTAGGCGTGTGGGCGCAAAAAATCTGCCGCTGCAGGCGGTGCCGTAACCGCCATGGGGCGGGAAGGAGAGAGGGCCAAAGAAAGAAAGAAAGAAAGAAAGAAAGAAAGAAAGAAAGAAAGAAAGAAAGAAGAAAACGAAGGAAAAAAACAAAACAAAAAAAAGGAGGGGCGGGGGCGGGGGCGGGCGAAAGTGGAGAGGCGGTGGTGTGAGAAGGGCGGGGGCGGAAGGAAGGCAGGAAGGACAAGAGGCGAGGCGACGGCTTGCTTTGTGTATCGGTCGGTCTCTGGCTATGCTTCGTTTTCTGCAGCAGGGTCGGTGCGCGGCGTGGCTCGCGGCAGTGGGAACGCCTGGTGGCTGGACGGCCAGCAATGCGGTTGGATGGGCGGCCACAGCACCGCACCTGTGCCCGAGGAGGAGACGCTGGCGGCGGGCCCTGAGGTGAGGCCGGCTCGGCTGGGGCTGTGGATGTGTAGGTGTGCGCCGCTGCTGCAACAACGAGTAAAACGCGAGAAGAAGGGATGGCGGTAGAGAGAGGTAAAAAAAAAAAAAAAGGTCGTGTTGTGTTGATGCGCAGGCAGACGCGTACAGAGAGACGAGCCCGGTCTGCAGCAGGGTGTGGCCGTGCCGAGTGCAGAGCAGCGGCGGCTCGGTTCGGTTCGGCCCGGCCCGGCGGGCCGCGCTGTTGTCGCGAACGTGAGCGCCCCCTGGCGGGTGGCCGGAGGCGGCGCGGCGTGTTGGACGTGTGGCTGGTGGCAGTGCACAATTTGCGAGTGGCTGGCGGTGTGGTGTGGCGGTTGGCGCGTCGGGCGGCGGAGAGGTATGTGTTGCGGGCGCCCTTTGCTGCGCTGCGTCGTTGCGTGTGCCGTACAGGGCGGGCGCTTGTCGACTGTGTGGGCGGTGTGGCGAATTGGCGTGAAACGGCTGCCGAGAGGTGTGTGGTAGCGAGAGCCGGTCGTTGTCAGTGCGAAGGGGAATGTGCGTGCGTTTGGCGGTTTCGGTGTGCTTTTTGCGGCGTGAGAGTGGGAATTAGTGGGGCCGGCTGTTGTGTTGGTTCCTTGTGTCTTGTGTCGC
This sequence comes from Schistocerca piceifrons, assembly GCF_021461385.2. NCBI lineage: Eukaryota > Metazoa > Arthropoda > Insecta > Orthoptera > Acrididae > Schistocerca > Schistocerca piceifrons. Next base: position 87,573 of record NW_025728778.1, on the reverse strand, counting down.
GTAGCTTGATGGCAACGTGGAAGGACGCCGGTTTCGTTTCGAGCCTTGCGTGTGGTTGTCGACGTTGACTGGTTGGCGTGTGCCGATGCACGTGCATGTGTGGGTCGCGAGTGCGTTTTTGGCTGGGTGTGTGTGTGTGTGTTTTGGGGGGGAAGGGGGAGGCGGTGGTGAAAGTGCAGTCGTTGCCACGGGCGTCGTCGGGTGGGGCTGGGGCTGTGCGTCGTGGCGGAAAGGTGGTAGGTTGCGGGAAGCGAGCCCGTCGTTGACGGTGTCGCGTGAGTTGTGAATCGAGTGGGGCGCGGGGCGCGGGACAGGAGCAGCGTGCCGCTGCGTCGTGGTCGTCAGCAGAGGCTGTGCGTGTGCTTGTCCTTTTTGTGGGCGGTTCGTGCGAGGCGTTTTTGTTTTGTGTTGCCCTAGTTGTTAGTTTATTTTGGTTGTTGTTTGTTATTTTGAGACGACGACTGGTTGGTGGCGTGCGCGCGAAGTGGCGGTGTGCGCTTCCCGTGTCGTTTTGTTTTTGTGTGTTTTTTTTTTTTTTTTGCACTGGGCCCCGGGGGGTGGGTGGGTGGGTGGGTGGGTGGGTGCGTGCGTGTGTGTCGATTGCCGGCTGGCGAAAGGTGCGCCATCGGCGGGGTGGGTCGCCGGCACAAGTAGAGGCGGCGGCGGCGGCGTTGTTGCTGTTGTTGTGTGGTGTTTGTTTTGTTCGGCTGTGTTGCGGTGCGTGTGAATGGTGGTGCAAAAGCGCTGGCGTCGGGGCTGCGACTGCGACGGCGGCGAGCCGCGGGCGCGCATGATAGTGATGTTGTGAACAGCGGCTGTGTACGGTAGTGGTGTTGTTGTAGCACGACGTGCATCCGGGCCGGCGCGGAAAGCGCAGTTGCGGGCGGTTGCCCTTCGGTGCCAGCCATGTCGCGTGAGCGGCGGGTTGCTCTGGTGTGGACACGTGGTGCTCTGGGTTGTTGTGTGGTGCCCTTTGGCCGGTGGGGGTGGTTCGCGTGTGTCTCGTTCGCGCTCGGTATCTGGTCGTGGTCGTGCTGCTCCCCCGTCTGTCGGCGGTTTTCGACGTCGTCTGTACGTTTTTGTTCGTTTGCGGCGTGCCTGCCGACGTCGTCCCGTCGCGACCTTTCAACCGAAAGTGTGGCGCCCGAAGGTGAACGAACGCAACCCTGACCTCGGCGCTTTACGCTGAGCCGAGCGAACCGAACCTAACCCTGTGGTGTGGCGAGGTGAGCTCAGCCTGTGAGCCCCTAACGTCTACGTAAGGTAAGCTGTCCGGCTCACGCCTCACGGTTTGAACGCTTTTGTAACCTACGTTTGACGCTTCTTAGCCTAGCACTGACCCCTTAACCTAACGTGTAACCTAACCTAACCTAACCTAACCTAACCTAACCTCTGACGCCTGACGTGTTTGAATGCTTAACCTAAGTTTGACGCTTAACCTAACCCAAGTCCCCTTAACCTAACCCACGTCCACCTAACCTAACGTAACCCAACCTAGACGTGTAAACGTAATGTGTAACGCGTAACGTGTAAGGTCGGCTGTCGTGTGTGCTGACGGCAGATTGGGTTGGTCTGTAGATTCGGATTGCGGTTTGCCTCGGTCGAGGGGTTGGGTCGGAAGCGGCGAGGGGCGGCGGCGCCTGTTGCGCAGGCGGCGTCCGTTTGCGGCGGGCAATTGTTGAGAAACGGCTGTGAATGTTGGCGGGCGAGAGGAGGAGGACGGCGCGCGATGTGGCCCGACGGCTGCGGGCCGATCGGGAAACGGCGGGAGGGCGACGGAAGGCGATGGGGCGGCGGAGGCGCGTTTGCACGGCCGTCATCGCCGCACGCCTCGGCTTGTGTGGCTGTGGCGCCGGCCGCGCTGGCCGGGCTGCCGCGGCGACGGTGTGGGAGTTTTGCCGAAGGTTTGGCCATTGTGGCGGGTCGTCGGCTGGGGCTGTGGGGGCGGCATTTGGGCGGGGGCGGCGATTCTCGGCGGGCCGACCCAGGCTGTAGCGCGCGGTAGCTGCAGTTTGGCCGTGGTTTGCGGCGCTGCCGTGGCGACTGGTTGGCGACTGTGGTGTGGCTGTGTGTAGCCCCATCCTCGGTGGTTTGAAAGGCGCGGGCGGTTGTGGCGCAGGTTTGGGGCTGCTCCGCACAGGCTGTCGGACGTTGGGCGGTAGCAAGCGCTCCGTCCGCTTCTTGAGGTTATCTGCTAACTGTCTGGCGTAGGTTTTACCTTTCGGCATTTCCTACAGCTTGAGAGGGTTGTGTTAAATTTGTTCATCTTTATTTGCAGTGTGGCTTGTGTGTGTGCGGACACGGGGTGTGTGCATGATGTGGTAGGGAGCTAATTTACTTTGAAGGGCACTGCTGCATTATCTCGCGAGCAGTGCGATCGGCCGTCTGTATCTGCCGTGTTGATCAGGTTCTTCTTCCCCCAATCCTCTGATGAGGGGGTTAGTGGACATCGTTGCTTTCTCGTAGAAACGTCTCGCTATCTCCTGGTGACGCTGGTGCACTTCTGGTTCTTCAGCCGCTTCGTGCAGGTATTTGTGCGGAAATTGCGGGTGTACGTGGAATACCCGCCGAAGTATCTTATTCTGAAGGGATTGGAGTCTCTGTAGATGAGTCCTCGCAGCATTACCCCAAACTTCGCACGCGTAGTCGATGAGGGGGCGAATGTACATTCGATAAATTAATAGGCCATTTTCGACGGAAAGATCGGAGCCCTCGTTGATTATAGGATACAGCGCTCCCATGCGCTGTGATACTTTGTTCCGGATGTCGTCCACATGCGGTTTCCATGTTAGTTTCTTATCGAGGATCACCCCGAGGTAGCGCACTGTGTCTTGCCACTCCAGTTCCGTATTGTACAGTCGTAGTCGTCGTGTTGGCATGGTTCTTCGCTTCGTGAAGACGATCGTTTGCGTCTTGGCTGGATTGAATCGGATGCGCCATTTCGTTGCCCATTCTTCTAACAAGTTGCAGGCACTCTGAAGACGTGGCCTCATCACGTCGCGCCATCGGCTTCGTGTGAACAGCATCGTATCATCCGCGTAGATGGCTTTCTCCACCCTCGGCGGTGTGGGGAGATCAGACGTATACAGGGTGTAGAGCACCGGTCCAAGTACCGATCCTTGGGGCACTCCCGCGCAGATCGGCCGTGCCGTGGAGAGTGCGTCGTCCACTCGAACTGCAAAAGTGCGATGATGAAGATATGAGGCAACCAGCTTGACGTAGGCTCGTGGAAGGCCGAACGAGTTAAGTTTCCAGATGAGTCCCTGATGCCACACGCTGTCAAACGCTTTCGTAATGTCCAGGAGAACTGCTCCGCAAAACTCCTTCCTGTTGAATGCGGTTGTGATGTCGTTGACGACTCGGATGATTTGGTGACTGGTAGAATGTCCTTTCCGAAAACCAAACTGTTCATTGGGTAAGATGTTGCGGAGAGAGATGATGTGTTGAAGTCGTTGTAGAAGAAGCCGCTCAAACAGTTTGCTGACGTGTGGCAGCAGGCTTATCGGGCGATAACTCGTCGGGAGGCGTCGGTTTTTGCCGGGTTTCGGTACAGGTACCACAACAGAGTGCTTCCACGCCGCTGGGTAGGTCGCAGTGGTGAGTATCCAGTTAAAAATAGTGGCTAGCCGCACTATTGCAGTCCATGGCAGCTGTTTTAGGACCCGCCCAGTTATGTCGTCAGATCCTGGAGCCTTGTTCGATGGGAGTGCTCGAATCGCATGTTGCACTTCTGCGGGGGTAACAGGTGGAATGGGGTCGTCGCCGTCTTCATCTGCATCTTCTTGCAGCAGCGCTTCCGCCTCTTGATCGATGTTATTGACACGCTGGGGGTCCACTCCCTCATTCAGCGGACGAAAGTTGTCTTCAAATGAGTCAGCCAGCAGGTTTGCCTTGTCTGTGGGACGATAGGCAGTTCGATCTGGAGTCTCGAGCGGCGGGATGCGCGTCCGACGGTTGGTAAAGAAACGGATGGCCTGCCAGTTTGCGGGGTCGGGCGTGAACGATCGAAGTTTGGCGGCCCACTGTTGGTTCTTGTGAGCGATGATTGCAGCCTTAATATCCCGGCGTAGCTGATTAATCCGCTTCTTAAGGTCGACATTTCGTGTTAGGCGCCACTCCCTGCAGAGCCTGTTCCGTGTCCTGATGCTGTCTAAGATGTGCTGTGGTAGTCCAGGTGGCGAGAGTTGCGGAGGCTTGGGTGGTGGTGTAGCCAGCTCCAAGGCATCGGTAATAGCGGCGGTGAGCGTCCCCACGGATTCCTCAGAGACCTCCTCATCTGCATTGATGACATCAACGGAGAAAGTAACACACTCTCGAAAATGTTCCCAGTTTGTGTGTTTCAAGTTGAGACGGCCGGCGTATTGGTCCGGAGCGACGTGCAAGTCAAACAGTACTGGTAGGTGGTCGGAATTAAGAGCATTTAGGGTTTCCGCATTCATAAATTGCGGGATGCCCTTGGTTATGGCCACGTCAATAACATCAGGTCTGCCGCGAGAGGGATAACATGTAGGCTCGTCGGGGCCGCAAACATAGGCCTGCGCTTCTTCCACAGCCTGGAGAAGAAGACGTCCACTCATATTGGTGACCTGAGAGTTCCAGGCGGCATGTTTACAATTCAGATCGCCCGCGATGAATAGTTTGCCGGGTGTTCGTAGCAGGAGTCGGGCGTCGTCGAGGTCCAGGAGTCGGCGTGGGCTGCGGTAGGCTGCTAGAAACGTCACTGGTCCGGTTCTGGTTTCCACTACCACCGCAGTCGTTTCGAAAGTCCTTGTAGCAGGTGGCTGAATTTCATGATGTCGGATGGTTCGTCGTATGTATATTGCTGTGCCGCCTCCATGCGTCAGTCGGTCAGTGCGGTAGCAGCAATAATTTGCAATATTACTGCGAATTCCTGGCTTGAGGAACGTCTCGGAAAGCATACAGATGTCCACGTTGTTGTCCACAAGAAATTGGTGTAATTCCGGCACATCATGCGTAAGATTGTTGGCGTTGTATGCCACAATGCGTAAGTCTTCGAGGTGAAGTGCTCTATTCATGTCGAGTAGGTGCAGCATCTTTTTGGGCCTGGAAGGCGCGGCTGATGGTCGCCTCAACAGCGGCGGCGACGGTGGTTGGAAGTTGCAACATGGCTTTGGAGACCTCAGCAAGAGAGGCAGTAATTTGTGTGAGGAGTGCGAAGACTCCTTGCAGGTCTGGCTGGAGAGGCGGGGAAACCGCTGGAGGTGCCGGGTCACACCGGCGTTGTGGCGCTGCCGGACGGGCAGGTGCTGCTGGAGTGACATCTTGCTGTAGCGACCGCTTGAGAGCGTCTGCAACTGTGAGATCGTCACGTATCTTGGCCGCCCGGCGGTCCATTAGTGTGGGCCAAGCTTGAGCGCGGCTGGGCCGTACAGGCGGCGGTGGCGGTGGTGGCTGTTGGCGGCGTCGTCCCGTAGCAGTGGTCCTCTTCGGTGGAACAGGAGGCAGGCCACGTTGCCGTCGACTCGCCTCCTTGTGTTTGGGGCAGGAGCGAAAGTTAGCGGGGTGTGGTCCGCCGCAAAGTCCACATGTGGGTGGCTGTTCCTTGGCCTTGGTGCACGTGCGACTATCATGTGGGCCGCCGCATTTTACGCAGACCCAGTCCATGGTACACAGGCGTGCGACATGACGGAATCCTTGGCACCTGTAACACTGTACAGGGCCACGCGTCTTCCGTAATCTTTCTACGGTGATGGACAAGTCATAAAAGCGGTCAAGCTGGAAAATATCTCGATGCGCTGGGATATCAGGTAAGATGATGATACGATGTCCTGTGTGCTGGTTCGTACCCGGCATTCGGTGATGTTCGACGAGGGAGGCGGCGAAACCGAGGTCGCGCAGCTCTTCCTTGACGTCTTCATGCGTCAAGGACATTGGAATGCCCTTGACAAGCGTCTTGATGATCGGAGGGCGAACCGCCGGGAAAGTATACATAGCAATGCCTGATCTTCCGAGTTCATCGACCGTGAGGGTATAGTCTTCTGTTGACGACAATTGTAGTTTCAGTGTGTCGTCGCCTGCCTGCTTTACCGTGAACGGCTGCTTGCAATGCGTCTTCAGCCATGTATGCAACTTCTTGTAAGATTCCTTGAAGCGGAGGACAATAGGTGGCACCCTCCTATGCGGGGCCGATGTCGGAGCCTGTGAGCGGTCCTGCGATGACGGCTGTTGGTCGTCCATGGGGGGCGGGGCCTCTTCTCCCGCTCGTTGTTGTGCCGCTGCTCGGCGCTGCTGCTGTTCCGCTAGTGACGACGCGGCTTCATTAAGCGTCGCTCCCTCCCCCTGGAGAGGTTGATAGCGGTTTGACACATCAAGTTCTCTCGCAACGACGCGCTGGGGCCGTGCTTGTTTCTTTAACGGCGGCTGCAGGAAGCCGTCGGCGGTTGCTTCATGTCGATGTTGACGCCGTTCAGAAGCGCGATCGCGGCGAGTTCTTCTGCGCTGCGTTGTCTGCTCGGTGGGATCGGCGACGGAGGCGGCGCCGGAGTCCGTAGAATAATCCATTTCATCATCCAGGGGCAGCTCCGCGGCAAGGGTACTAATACTTCCCCCCACCGCGGGTCCAGTCGTCATAGGTGTACCGGCTGATGGCGGGGCGGCCGATGGGGCAAGCCCCATCGGACCGCGGCCGGCCGGCACGTGGTCGCTCGCTTCTCGCGCGCGCGTTAACTCCCCCTCCGTACTGTGCGACATCTCAGTCGGCACTGGGTAGCAAGCGCGGGAGGCGCGGCGCGGCGGCGCGCAGAGTGGCGGCCGCTCTCTCGGCCGTCCGCGCCCGCCCGCGACACTGGCTGGGCCTTGTGATTCTCTGCTCTGCTGCTGTGCTGTGCTGTGCTGTGCTTGCGTGCCTGCCGTCCGTCCCGCTCGCTCTCGCTCTCGCTGTGTGTTACGCGCGTCGTCGAAATGGCAGATCAGGCGGCTACGAACGAGACTGCTGCGGCACCCGCCGCCACCGGCACTACGAAGAAGGCCAAGTCTGCGTCGTCTGCGAAGAAGCCGCGCGCCAAGCCTGCGCACCCGCGCACCTCTGAGATGGTGACGGCCGCCATCAAGAGTCTGAAGGAGCGCGGCGGGTCGTCGCTGCAGGCGATCAAGAAGTACATAGCCGCGCACTACAAGCTGGACGCGGAGAAGCTGGCGCCGTTTATCAAGAAGTACCTCAAGTCGGCCGTCGTGGCGGGCGAGCTGGTGCAGACGAAGGGGAAGGGCGCGTCCGGCTCGTTCAAGCTTGCCGGCGCCGGCGGCGGGGGGGCGGCCGAGGGCGGCAAGGCCCGTGCTGGCGGTGCCAAGAAGAAGCGCGCCGCTCCGGCCAGCAAGGAGAAGAAGGGCGCCCGTGCGGCCGGCGCAAAGAAGGCTGGTGGCGTGAAGGCGGCGACCGGTCGGAAGGCGGGCGCCGCCAAGAAGGCGTCTGCGGCGTCGGCCGCTCCCGCGGGTGCGAAGAAGGCGGCTGCGGCCAAGCCGGCCAAGGCCAAGTCGCCGTCGAAGGCGAAGAAGGCCGCCAAGGTTCCGACGAAGAAGCCGAAGGCGCCGCGCCCGAAGAAGGCGACGACGCCGTCTAAGGCGAAGGCTTCGCCCAAGAAGAAGAAGTAGAGTAGAGTAGAGTAGAGGAGAAAGAGATGGGAGAAAGGAAGGGTTTGGCGCTTGACTCCGTCGTCCCCACCCCCCGTCGTCGTCTAGTGGCGCGCAAGAGACGCGCGGCCCAAAACGGCCCTTCTCAGGGCCATCAAAGCACGTCGGGGAAGGTTTTGATTGTCGTGTTGCGTTTGGTGTGGGTGTCTTTGTGTATGCCCGTGGGGGATGCTGTTTGCGTGCCGTGGTGGATGGATTGCGGGGGTCGGTGGCGGGTGTGGGCGGCGGTAGCGGTAAGCGGTGTTGTTGTTGTTGTCGTCGTGGTTGATTGTCGCCGTGTTTGTGGCGGCGGCCGACGGTTGGTTTTCTGTCACGTTGTTTTGTTTGAATACGTTGGTTGGCTTGCCTGCGTTCGTTCTTCTCGGATGTCTGTCTTGTCGAGTCGTGTCTGGTCTTTGTTTTGTTCCTTTGTGTGTGTGTGTGTGTGTGTTATGTTTTGCAACGGGGGGCACGTTGAGATGTGGAAGGAGTCGGCGGGGATTTCGGTGGCGTTGGAGAGCGAGCGAGCGAGCGAGCGCGCCTGCCTGGCCGTTGGCCGTCGGAGTGGAGTGCGGGTTGTTTTTGTTTTCGAAACGAAAGCGGCGGCCGGCCAGCCACCCGTGCGGTGTGACGTCGGCCGTTGGGTATTGTGCGCTTTGAGCGCCGGGGAGGGATGATGTGTGATTGTTGCGCGCTGCTAGCAGGCAGGCAGAGTGAGCGGGTGTGGCGGCGGACGGGAAGTGGTGGTTGTTGTTTTTGGGTTGCGGGGCGAGAGGCAGGCGACCGACAAAGTTTGCTCGCGACGGAGAGATGTTAGTGGCCCTGAAAAGGGCCGTTTTTGTTTGTGCGGTGCGGTGCCGCGGCGCGGTTTAGGCGCGCTCGCCGCGGATGCGGCGCGCGAGCTGGATGTCCTTGGGCATGATGGTGACGCGCTTGGCGTGGATTGCGCACAGGTTGGTGTCTTCGAAGAGGCCGACGAGGTAGGCCTCGCTGGCCTCCTGCAGGGCCATGACTGCGGAGCTCTGGAAGCGCAGGTCGGTCTTGAAGTCCTGGGCGATCTCGCGCACTAGGCGCTGGAATGGCAGCTTGCGGATGAGCAGCTCTGTGCTCTTCTGGTAGCGCCTGATTTCTCGCAGGGCGACGGTGCCCGGCCTGTAGCGGTGGGGCTTCTTGACGCCTCCGGTGGCGGGCGCGCTCTTCCTCGCCGCCTTGGTGGCGAGCTGTTTGCGCGGCGCCTTTCCGCCGGTGGACTTGCGGGCCGTTTGCTTTGTGCGGGCCATAGCGGTAGCGGAGCGGCGTGCGTGGAGGTTAGGTGCGGCGCGGCGTCCGGTGCTGCCTTGACAACGGGCCCGCGCGCCTCCGTGCTGCGCTTATATGCCCTCGGTTGCGCGTGGTGGGGGGAGGGCGGGCCAGAGTCTATATAGGGGGGCGGCGGGCGCGCTGGGCGCAGACCGTAGCCGACTCGCCAGCCGCTGCAGCTGCTGTTTGTGCACGTTGTTGCTTTGCCCGAGGAAGGAAGGATGACAGGCCGCGGCAAGGGAGGAAAGGGGCTCGGCAAGGGTGGCGCCAAGCGGCACCGCAAGGTGTTGCGCGACAACATCCAGGGCATCACGAAGCCCGCCATCCGCCGCCTGGCTCGCAGGGGCGGCGTGAAGCGCATCTCTGGTCTGATCTACGAGGAGACCCGCGGGGTGCTGAAGGTGTTCCTGGAGAACGTGATCCGCGACGCGGTGACGTACACTGAGCACGCCAAGCGCAAGACTGTGACGGCCATGGACGTGGTGTACGCCCTGAAGAGGCAGGGGCGCACCCTGTACGGTTTCGGCGGTTAGGCTGCGTCGCAGCGGGCGCTGGCCTTCCCGCGGCCGTGCTTGTGGGTGGGAGAGACTAGAAAACGGCCCTTTTCAGGGCCACCACACTGTTCGGAAGTTGAAAAGTGCGAAAGAGTCTGTGTTGTTTGTTTGTTTCTTTCTTTCCGTTTGAGCGACGTGATGTGACTGGGAGGGGAGAAGGAAAGGAAACGTGTCATGTGGCTGGCTGTGTGTGGAGCTGCTTCGTTTGTGTTTGTTATTGTGTGTCGTTGTATCGATCGCGACGGAGATGGCGGGCTGTGTGTTGTTGTGCGAGAGGCGGTGATTATTTGCTTGCGTGGTTTGGCCCTGTGTGTTTGCGGCGGCGTTGGGGTTTCCGAGGCAAGGCGTGTGGGCATAGGCGGCCGGATCAGCTGTTTCGTTCGTGTCGACGGCCGTTGCGCGCGGGAGTGGAGGGCGGTGTGTCGACACGCCTCCCTGTAACAATGGTCGTCATTATTGCTGCCGTTGTCGTTTGGAAGGCGACTGCGACCGTGCAAAAATGAATGTGTGTGTGTGTGTGTGTTGGGCCACACGGGCTGTGTGGACGACAAGATGGCGGACGTGCGCCGGCGGCGGCTGTGCAAAGTTAAAACAAAACAAGGTGCGGCGAGGACGACTGAAATTTTGCTTTGGACGTAGGTTTGTGTGGTGGCCCTGAAAAGGGCCGATTGTTGTGGGCCGAGCCGAGCCGGCAAAGCGCGTTGCGATTGCCTGGCCTCCTTTAGGCCTTCTTCTCGGTCTTCTTTGGCAGCAGGACGGCCTGGATGTTGGGCAGGACACCACCCTGTGCGATGGTGACGCCCGACAGGAGCTTGTTGAGCTCCTCGTCGTTGCGGATGGCAAGCTGCAGGTGGCGCGGGATGATGCGCGTCTTCTTGTTGTCGCGGGCCGCGTTTCCGGCCAGCTCGAGCACCTCAGCCGCGAGGTACTCCATGACGGCGGCGAGGTAGACGGGCGCCCCGGCGCCGACGCGCTCTGCGTAGTTTCCCTTGCGCAGGAGGCGGTGGATTCTGCCGACCGGGAACTGGAGCCCAGCCCTGCTTGAGCGGGACTTTGACTTGCCCTTGACTTTGCCTCCCTTTCCGCGTCCGGACATGGCGATGGGCTAGCGACGGTGCACACGAAACGGAAACGAAAAACGACCGGTGCGAGCGGCAGCGAGTCGAGCAGCGGAGTGCGTGCCGGCGCAGCCGGGGTGGGGGTGCTTTATGGGCTCGGGTGCGGCGGCCGGTTGCGCGCGCGCCCCATTGGTCGGCGGCCGCAACAGGGCGAGCTGGTAAAGGTGCGGCGGCGGCTGGCGGCGGGTGCCACTGTGTGGGGAGACGCTGACTAGAGCGGAGCGCTTGCTACTGGTGTTGCTGCTGCCGTACGTTCGTTCGTTCGAGATGCCGCCCAAGACTAGCGGGAAGGCCGCCAAGAAGGCTGGCAAGGCGCAGAAGAACATTTCGAAGGGCGACAAGAAGAAGAAGCGCAAGAGGAAGGAGAGCTATGCCATCTACATCTACAAGGTGCTGAAGCAGGTGCACCCTGACACGGGCATCTCGTCGAAGGCGATGAGCATCATGAACAGCTTCGTGAACGACATTTTCGAGCGCATTGCGGCCGAGGCTTCTCGCCTGGCGCACTACAACAAGCGCTCGACCATCACGTCCCGCGAGATCCAGACCGCTGTGCGGCTGTTGCTGCCTGGCGAGCTGGCCAAGCACGCCGTGAGCGAGGGCACGAAGGCGGTGACCAAGTACACGAGCTCCAAGTAAGGAGGTGGCTCTGGAATGGAAGGAAGGAAGGAAGGAAGGAGAAGGCTCCTCCGTTGCGAGAGCGGCAAAACGGCCCTTTTCAGGGCCACCAACTTGCCTTTTGCGGGAAGGGCGGAATTGTTGTTGTTGTTGTTGTTGTTTGTGTGGACGGCTGTGATGTATGTGTGCATTTTGATTGTGGGTGGGGGGGGCGCGTCAAAGCGTGTTGCGGGGGACGGCCACGAGGTTGGTCGCCGTGGCGTGGAATGGTGGCACGCCTCGTTGGAGTGGTTTTGACCCATTGGTGTTGGTGTGTGTGTGTGTGTGTGTGTGTGTGTGTGTGTGTGTGTGTGTGTTAACCTGTCTGCGAGGGGGGACAGTGCGATCGGCGACTTTTGTGTCACCGTAACGACGGCCGTTTGCGGGTTTGTTTTTTGCACATCATACATGGCGAGGGTGAAATGTGAAATGTTTTTGTTTGGTTTTTTTTTTTGCCGCCCACTATTCCCTTTGCTGTACGCCGAGTTTGACAATGGTGCGACGTAACTGCAGCGTGGAGGTGTGTGAGTGACGTTGAAATTGAACGTGCCATTAAGACGCATTGTTGTTGTATTGTACTGTACGTGTACGGCGACACGCACGATGATGTACCATTCGACTCTGATTTTTGATAGCCGTGTCTGACTGATTGCGTACGACGCACGCACACCGATGTCGTCATTCAAGATGCACGCGTGTCCAGTGCAGTACAGTAAGCGCGACGCTAGACGGCGGCGGCGGCGGCGGCGGCGGCGGCGGTCGTCGTCGTTTGTTTGGCGAATGTCTGTACACGTGTTTGTCTGTGTCCATCCGGTATGTATTTGTTTGTTTGAAAGTGTTTTGTGTGTCGGTGACGTGGTCCGATCCGTCGCCCCCTGAGTAACTGTCGATCGGCGCGATAGACCGGCGTCACGCAACTGAACCGAAGTCTTGGGCACACCCGTCATACTGTTGTACACCGTCGCGCTGAGAACGGTAACGAAAGGTTGACTTTGATCGGTCGAATGTCTGGGCAGAACGTGAGGAATGAGGCAAGAGTGCAAGGAGGGGGGGCAAAAGAGAGAGGAAGGGAAAAAGGGGAGAAGCGCATTCGTAGAGCAACGGAACGTTCCCGTGTCGGAGGCGTATTGGAGCCGCACTGAAATGCGTTTAACGGCGGCGCGGCTGCAAGTGTCTGCCGTGGTGAACGTTACCTTTGACGGCTGCATTGGGCTTTGCTTTTGCTTTCGCTTTCGCTTTCCCGGATGTACGTAACGTTTGTTGATATGGTTCTGAGGAAGAGTGTATGACAGTGCCGTGCCGTCCATGTTCGTGTGCCCTCCCATTGTGTGTATGCTATTGTCTGTGTACTTGAATGATGTATGTAGGTGTTAGTGGACATGTTTTACCAGTGGGGGGAAATGGATCGCCGATAGTTGGCGTCACTCTGTCACGGTCGAGATGACGCACCCTCCGTACAGAAAGGTGTCGAGAAAGTGTGTGTGTGTGTGTGTGTGTGTGTGTGCGTCCGTGAATTGGCAGTGTTTGGAGGTGGGCGTGCCCTGCATGTGGCCCGGAAGGCTGTTCGTTTGGCGGTAGTGTTGTGTGGACAGGGGAGGGGCATGCGTAACGCTGCTGGCATGGCATTTCGGGAGATGGGAGGGGGCAAACGAGGAGCGGCGGCCAAAGACGGGACGGGGAGGGGCGCGGTGTGGGTGGCTTGCGCCTGTGCTCGGCGTTGTGGTTTGTGCAAAAGAGGAGGAGAAAAACAATGAGTTGCCAGGGAGGGGAGCGGTGTTGTGTTGTGGTTGTCGTGGTGTAGCCGCAGACGCGGCTGTCAGTGAACGTGGCGAGACGGACGGATGCGCGGAGGGGCGGGGGCGGCGCATTTCGCCGGTGCCGTGCCGTGCCATGCCTGAAAGCCGCGTGGTCGCTGTGTTGTTGTTGGCGTGGGGGCGAGGAGAGTACCGTACGGGTGTGCTTGTGCGCCGGAAATGGCACACTGCGCCTGCCCGTCTTGGAGGCTGATGGCTGTGGTGTGGAAATGGGGCGCGGTGATGTTGAAGCAGTTGAAGAACAGAAAAGAAACCAAGAAAACGGAAGGCGTGATGCGGCGGTGGTGGTTGAGAGCGGGAAAAACAAAACAAAACAAAAAAAGAACAACAAAAAAAAGAAGGAAAAACAACAAGAAACAAAAAAGAAAACAAAAAGTCTATCAATACTAAAATGTAAATGGAAATGGAAATGGACCCAGGTACATAACCTCCCTGCACAAATAGCAGAGAGTCCGATGATAATAAAAATGTGCCAGAATGTTAACGTCCCTACAAAACAAACCCAACGATAATATTAATGAAAGAATGAACCGTATGTAACATTGCAACAGACATAATGAAACCTGATAAATTGTATAAGGGCAGCAGCGTTGACCTTTGGCCCTGTATTCAGAATAAAAAGAGCCAAAGATCGTTACCCCAATGAAAAGAAGACACTGAAACACGTATGTAACGTAGCAGCGATGGCGAGACATTGTAGCATCTGTGACCAGAGAGTTTGCGCTGGACTGCGCGAGTGTTGCGAGCGGTTCTCAGTCAGTCAGTCAGTCAGTCAGTCAGTCGTTGCGAGTCTGTACTCTGTCAGTAGTCGTCATGCAGAGCGGTCGGTCAGTAGTAGCAGCCGAGTGCGGTTGTGTGATGTAGGCGGCCGGCAACACTGGTCAAGATGGTGAATAAGGTATACTGTTAATTAATATAATCATTAGATAATGAAAAGGTTTATTTATTGTAATTATTCTCCAACAAGTTCCCCAATAATAATTTTTATTTCAAAAGCATTTTTCAAACATTTAATTTTTTATTGAACTAAAGAGTTCGTTGCACTTCACATTTCATTCCACTTCTTTGAAGAAAAATTTCACTAAAATCACAAAAAAAAAGGAGAATATTATTATTTGCAATGCAGTTCCTCCAGGCGCTGCGCAACAACAAGAGCAGAAATGTGACATCCATTTATTCTGAGGTAAGACTGTAATTCTGATTGTTTTGCACAGGGCCAAAGACCGATATTTCGGTTTAATTGAAGTTTCTTGTCACTGAACGGACTTTAAATGTTGTGAAGAATTTATATTTGAGTCGGATTGCGAATTTCACATTTTTGTTGCCATTTTCAATACCTCTCATTGTGGGCGAGGTTACAATTAGCGCAATGTCCATTAGCATCCGTAAATAACATTGTCCATTATTTTAAATTTTGCGGGGAGGTTACAACACACAGACACCAAAAAAAAAAAAAAAAAAAAAAAAAAAAGAAACAAAAAAATTGCATTTGTATCCGCTCCTCAATTGTAGATACCCCTTACACAGCTGTGTGCAATGAATGAGTGCTGGCTGGTAATTAATTGCACTCCTTGGAGGGAAATGCCATAGGAAGTAGTCTTTAAAAAGTGAATGTTTTTCGTTAAAAGACAAAAGTTACTTTAGAAAAAAGTAATAGTGGGGCTTTTGTTGTTGAAGAACATACGTTATCAGATTTGCGCAATGCAGCTTCACACTACCTTTTGATTATAACACAATATACTATATACATCGTCCCGAACCGTGACCAGAGTCGCGAGACGAGCAGAGCACGCCGCCGACGCCCGCTCAGTACAACCGTCCACCCGCTACTACTGTCGACCGACTACTACCTCTCCCGACTCGCGCTACAATATATATAACAACTGTTCCTGGCGACCCGGTGCGTGCCACTACTGTCGTCTGGCGCGGTCCAAGCGCCGACCAGCAACGATAAATAACTCTCTGGTCAGACGGAGATGCTGTCATGCCTCGCCATCGCTCTGGTAATGAATACATACGTGTTGCAGCGTGCGTACCACCGGAACACGCAGTGGCGGAGCCAAAGACTGTGTTGTCGAGGTCGAGTGCGAGCGGGAAGAGAGGCAGCGTCGGCACGGAGATGCAAGCGAGCGCGAGACGCACGGGGGCTGCGGCGTGGCGCGTTTGCGGTCGGCGCCTTTGGTGGCAACGGCCGGGACAAGCAGCGGTGTATGGTGTGGTGCGGGGCGGACAGGGGCGGCGGTGGACGGGGCGGAGGCGGCGCGACGACGGCATGGGGGCGAAAACGGGACGGGGGACGGCGGATGTTGAGAGGCGTCACGCGCGGACAGGACACAGACACAGAGACACACAGATTGGAAAGGGAGGGTGCGCGGTTAGTAGTTGGGAATGTGCGTACCGTGCGGGATGGGAGTGGGCGAGGAACACGGTCGTGGCCCCTGTTTTGGGTGCGTGTGATGACGTCGGTGTGTTGTGGGAAGGGAAGGTGCTGTGGCGGCGGCGCGTAATGGGCGTAGGCCGAAGAGAGAAAGGGAACGTGGGCAGTGTGTTGGCAAGCGTCGGTTCGACTGCGACGTTGATGGGCAGGGCAGGGCAAGGTTAATGGTGGTAGGAGTAGGCGTGTGGGCGCAAAAAATCTGCCGCTGCAGGCGGTGCCGTAACCGCCATGGGGCGGGAAGGAGAGAGGGCCAAAGAAAGAAAGAAAGAAAGAAAGAAAGAAAGAAAGAAAGAAAGAAAGAAAGAAGAAAACGAAGGAAAAAAACAAAACAAAAAAAAGGAGGGGCGGGGGCGGGGGCGGGCGAAAGTGGAGAGGCGGTGGTGTGAGAAGGGCGGGGGCGGAAGGAAGGCAGGAAGGACAAGAGGCGAGGCGACGGCTTGCTTTGTGTATCGGTCGGTCTCTGGCTATGCTTCGTTTTCTGCAGCAGGGTCGGTGCGCGGCGTGGCTCGCGGCAGTGGGAACGCCTGGTGGCTGGACGGCCAGCAATGCGGTTGGATGGGCGGCCACAGCACCGCACCTGTGCCCGAGGAGGAGACGCTGGCGGCGGGCCCTGAGGTGAGGCCGGCTCGGCTGGGGCTGTGGATGTGTAGGTGTGCGCCGCTGCTGCAACAACGAGTAAAACGCGAGAAGAAGGGATGGCGGTAGAGAGAGGTAAAAAAAAAAAAAAAGGTCGTGTTGTGTTGATGCGCAGGCAGACGCGTACAGAGAGACGAGCCCGGTCTGCAGCAGGGTGTGGCCGTGCCGAGTGCAGAGCAGCGGCGGCTCGGTTCGGTTCGGCCCGGCCCGGCGGGCCGCGCTGTTGTCGCGAACGTGAGCGCCCCCTGGCGGGTGGCCGGAGGCGGCGCGGCGTGTTGGACGTGTGGCTGGTGGCAGTGCACAATTTGCGAGTGGCTGGCGGTGTGGTGTGGCGGTTGGCGCGTCGGGCGGCGGAGAGGTATGTGTTGCGGGCGCCCTTTGCTGCGCTGCGTCGTTGCGTGTGCCGTACAGGGCGGGCGCTTGTCGACTGTGTGGGCGGTGTGGCGAATTGGCGTGAAACGGCTGCCGAGAGGTGTGTGGTAGCGAGAGCCGGTCGTTGTCAGTGCGAAGGGGAATGTGCGTGCGTTTGGCGGTTTCGGTGTGCTTTTTGCGGCGTGAGAGTGGGAATTAGTGGGGCCGGCTGTTGTGTTGGTTCCTTGTGTCTTGTGTCGCGTAGCTTGATGGCAACGTGGAAGGACGCCGGTTTCGTTTCGAGCCTTGCGTGTGGTTGTCGACGTTGACTGGTTGGCGTGTGCCGATGCACGTGCATGTGTGGGTCGCGAGTGCGTTTTTGGCTGGGTGTGTGTGTGTGTGTTTTGGGGGGGAAGGGGGAGGCGGTGGTGAAAGTGCAGTCGTTGCCACGGGCGTCGTCGGGTGGGGCTGGGGCTGTGCGTCGTGGCGGAAAGGTGGTAGGTTGCGGGAAGCGAGCCCGTCGTTGACGGTGTCGCGTGAGTTGTGAATCGAGTGGGGCGCGGGGCGCGGGACAGGAGCAGCGTGCCGCTGCGTCGTGGTCGTCAGCAGAGGCTGTGCGTGTGCTTGTCCTTTTTGTGGGCGGTTCGTGCGAGGCGTTTTTGTTTTGTGTTGCCCTAGTTGTTAGTTTATTTTGGTTGTTGTTTGTTATTTTGAGACGACGACTGGTTGGTGGCGTGCGCGCGAAGTGGCGGTGTGCGCTTCCCGTGTCGTTTTGTTTTTGTGTGTTTTTTTTTTTTTTTTGCACTGGGCCCCGGGGGGTGGGTGGGTGGGTGGGTGGGTGGGTGCGTGCGTGTGTGTCGATTGCCGGCTGGCGAAAGGTGCGCCATCGGCGGGGTGGGTCGCCGGCACAAGTAGAGGCGGCGGCGGCGGCGTTGTTGCTGTTGTTGTGTGGTGTTTGTTTTGTTCGGCTGTGTTGCGGTGCGTGTGAATGGTGGTGCAAAAGCGCTGGCGTCGGGGCTGCGACTGCGACGGCGGCGAGCCGCGGGCGCGCATGATAGTGATGTTGTGAACAGCGGCTGTGTACGGTAGTGGTGTTGTTGTAGCACGACGTGCATCCGGGCCGGCGCGGAAAGCGCAGTTGCGGGCGGTTGCCCTTCGGTGCCAGCCATGTCGCGTGAGCGGCGGGTTGCTCTGGTGTGGACACGTGGTGCTCTGGGTTGTTGTGTGGTGCCCTTTGGCCGGTGGGGGTGGTTCGCGTGTGTCTCGTTCGCGCTCGGTATCTGGTCGTGGTCGTGCTGCTCCCCCGTCTGTCGGCGGTTTTCGACGTCGTCTGTACGTTTTTGTTCGTTTGCGGCGTGCCTGCCGACGTCGTCCCGTCGCGACCTTTCAACCGAAAGTGTGGCGCCCGAAGGTGAACGAACGCAACCCTGACCTCGGCGCTTTACGCTGAGCCGAGCGAACCGAACCTAACCCTGTGGTGTGGCGAGGTGAGCTCAGCCTGTGAGCCCCTAACGTCTACGTAAGGTAAGCTGTCCGGCTCACGCCTCACGGTTTGAACGCTTTTGTAACCTACGTTTGACGCTTCTTAGCCTAGCACTGACCCCTTAACCTAACGTGTAACCTAACCTAACCTAACCTAACCTAACCTAACCTCTGACGCCTGACGTGTTTGAATGCTTAACCTAAGTTTGACGCTTAACCTAACCCAAGTCCCCTTAACCTAACCCACGTCCACCTAACCTAACGTAACCCAACCTAGACGTGTAAACGTAATGTGTAACGCGTAACGTGTAAGGTCGGCTGTCGTGTGTGCTGACGGCAGATTGGGTTGGTCTGTAGATTCGGATTGCGGTTTGCCTCGGTCGAGGGGTTGGGTCGGAAGCGGCGAGGGGCGGCGGCGCCTGTTGCGCAGGCGGCGTCCGTTTGCGGCGGGCAATTGTTGAGAAACGGCTGTGAATGTTGGCGGGCGAGAGGAGGAGGACGGCGCGCGATGTGGCCCGACGGCTGCGGGCCGATCGGGAAACGGCGGGAGGGCGACGGAAGGCGATGGGGCGGCGGAGGCGCGTTTGCACGGCCGTCATCGCCGCACGCCTCGGCTTGTGTGGCTGTGGCGCCGGCCGCGCTGGCCGGGCTGCCGCGGCGACGGTGTGGGAGTTTTGCCGAAGGTTTGGCCATTGTGGCGGGTCGTCGGCTGGGGCTGTGGGGGCGGCATTTGGGCGGGGGCGGCGATTCTCGGCGGGCCGACCCAGGCTGTAGCGCGCGGTAGCTGCAGTTTGGCCGTGGTTTGCGGCGCTGCCGTGGCGACTGGTTGGCGACTGTGGTGTGGCTGTGTGTAGCCCCATCCTCGGTGGTTTGAAAGGCGCGGGCGGTTGTGGCGCAGGTTTGGGGCTGCTCCGCACAGGCTGTCGGACGTTGGGCGGTAGCAAGCGCGGGAGGCGCGGCGCGGCGGCGCGCAGAGTGGCGGCCGCTCTCTCGGCCGTCCGCGCCCGCCCGCGACACTGGCTGGGCCTTGTGATTCTCTGCTCTGCTGCTGTGCTGTGCTGTGCTGTGCTTGCGTGCCTGCCGTCCGTCCCGCTCGCTCTCGCTCTCGCTGTGTGTTACGCGCGTCGTCGAAATGGCAGATCAGGCGGCTACGAACGAGACTGCTGCGGCACCCGCCGCCACCGGCACTACGAAGAAGGCCAAGTCTGCGTCGTCTGCGAAGAAGCCGCGCGCCAAGCCTGCGCACCCGCGCACCTCTGAGATGGTGACGGCCGCCATCAAGAGTCTGAAGGAGCGCGGCGGGTCGTCGCTGCAGGCGATCAAGAAGTACATAGCCGCGCACTACAAGCTGGACGCGGAGAAGCTGGCGCCGTTTATCAAGAAGTACCTCAAGTCGGCCGTCGTGGCGGGCGAGCTGGTGCAGACGAAGGGGAAGGGCGCGTCCGGCTCGTTCAAGCTTGCCGGCGCCGGCGGCGGGGGGGCGGCCGAGGGCGGCAAGGCCCGTGCTGGCGGTGCCAAGAAGAAGCGCGCCGCTCCGGCCAGCAAGGAGAAGAAGGGCGCCCGTGCGGCCGGCGCAAAGAAGGCTGGTGGCGTGAAGGCGGCGACCGGTCGGAAGGCGGGCGCCGCCAAGAAGGCGTCTGCGGCGTCGGCCGCTCCCGCGGGTGCGAAGAAGGCGGCTGCGGCCAAGCCGGCCAAGGCCAAGTCGCCGTCGAAGGCGAAGAAGGCCGCCAAGGTTCCGACGAAGAAGCCGAAGGCGCCGCGCCCGAAGAAGGCGACGACGCCGTCTAAGGCGAAGGCTTCGCCCAAGAAGAAGAAGTAGAGTAGAGTAGAGTAGAGGAGAAAGAGATGGGAGAAAGGAAGGGTTTGGCGCTTGACTCCGTCGTCCCCACCCCCCGTCGTCGTCTAGTGGCGCGCAAGAGACGCGCGGCCCAAAACGGCCCTTCTCAGGGCCATCAAAGCACGTCGGGGAAGGTTTTGATTGTCGTGTTGCGTTTGGTGTGGGTGTCTTTGTGTATGCCCGTGGGGGATGCTGTTTGCGTGCCGTGGTGGATGGATTGCGGGGGTCGGTGGCGGGTGTGGGCGGCGGTAGCGGTAAGCGGTGTTGTTGTTGTTGTCGTCGTGGTTGATTGTCGCCGTGTTTGTGGCGGCGGCCGACGGTTGGTTTTCTGTCACGTTGTTTTGTTTGAATACGTTGGTTGGCTTGCCTGCGTTCGTTCTTCTCGGATGTCTGTCTTGTCGAGTCGTGTCTGGTCTTTGTTTTGTTCCTTTGTGTGTGTGTGTGTGTGTGTTATGTTTTGCAACGGGGGGCACGTTGAGATGTGGAAGGAGTCGGCGGGGATTTCGGTGGCGTTGGAGAGCGAGCGAGCGAGCGAGCGCGCCTGCCTGGCCGTTGGCCGTCGGAGTGGAGTGCGGGTTGTTTTTGTTTTCGAAACGAAAGCGGCGGCCGGCCAGCCACCCGTGCGGTGTGACGTCGGCCGTTGGGTATTGTGCGCTTTGAGCGCCGGGGAGGGATGATGTGTGATTGTTGCGCGCTGCTAGCAGGCAGGCAGAGTGAGCGGGTGTGGCGGGCGGACGGGAAGTGGTGGTTGTTGTTTTTGGGTTGCGGGGCGAGAGGCAGGCGACCGACAAAGTTTGCTCGCGACGGAGAGATGTTAGTGGCCCTGAAAAGGGCCGTTTTTGTTTGTGCGGTGCGGTGCCGCGGCGCGGTTTAGGCGCGCTCGCCGCGGATGCGGCGCGCGAGCTGGATGTCCTTGGGCATGATGGTGACGCGCTTGGCGTGGATTGCGCACAGGTTGGTGTCTTCGAAGAGGCCGACGAGGTAGGCCTCGCTGGCCTCCTGCAGGGCCATGACTGCGGAGCTCTGGAAGCGCAGGTCGGTCTTGAAGTCCTGGGCGATCTCGCGCACTAGGCGCTGGAATGGCAGCTTGCGGATGAGCAGCTCTGTGCTCTTCTGGTAGCGCCTGATTTCTCGCAGGGCGACGGTGCCCGGCCTGTAGCGGTGGGGCTTCTTGACGCCTCCGGTGGCGGGCGCGCTCTTCCTCGCCGCCTTGGTGGCGAGCTGTTTGCGCGGCGCCTTTCCGCCGGTGGACTTGCGGGCCGTTTGCTTTGTGCGGGCCATAGCGGTAGCGGAGCGGCGTGCGTGGAGGTTAGGTGCGGCGCGGCGTCCGGTGCTGCCTTGACAACGGGCCCGCGCGCCTCCGTGCTGCGCTTATATGCCCTCGGTTGCGCGTGGTGGGGGGAGGGCGGGCCAGAGTCTATATAGGGGGGCGGCGGGCGCGCTGGGCGCAGACCGTAGCCGACTCGCCAGCCGCTGCAGCTGCTGTTTGTGCACGTTGTTGCTTTGCCCGAGGAAGGAAGGATGACAGGCCGCGGCAAGGGAGGAAAGGGGCTCGGCAAGGGTGGCGCCAAGCGGCACCGCAAGGTGTTGCGCGACAACATCCAGGGCATCACGAAGCCCGCCATCCGCCGCCTGGCTCGCAGGGGCGGCGTGAAGCGCATCTCTGGTCTGATCTACGAGGAGACCCGCGGGGTGCTGAAGGTGTTCCTGGAGAACGTGATCCGCGACGCGGTGACGTACACTGAGCACGCCAAGCGCAAGACTGTGACGGCCATGGACGTGGTGTACGCCCTGAAGAGGCAGGGGCGCACCCTGTACGGTTTCGGCGGTTAGGCTGCGTCGCAGCGGGCGCTGGCCTTCCCGCGGCCGTGCTTGTGGGTGGGAGAGACTAGAAAACGGCCCTTTTCAGGGCCACCACACTGTTCGGAAGTTGAAAAGTGCGAAAGAGTCTGTGTTGTTTGTTTGTTTCTTTCTTTCCGTTTGAGCGACGTGATGTGACTGGGAGGGGAGAAGGAAAGGAAACGTGTCATGTGGCTGGCTGTGTGTGGAGCTGCTTCGTTTGTGTTTGTTATTGTGTGTCGTTGTATCGATCGCGACGGAGATGGCGGGCTGTGTGTTGTTGTGCGAGAGGCGGTGATTATTTGCTTGCGTGGTTTGGCCCTGTGTGTTTGCGGCGGCGTTGGGGTTTCCGAGGCAAGGCGTGTGGGCATAGGCGGCCGGATCAGCTGTTTCGTTCGTGTCGACGGCCGTTGCGCGCGGGAGTGGAGGGCGGTGTGTCGACACGCCTCCCTGTAACAATGGTCGTCATTATTGCTGCCGTTGTCGTTTGGAAGGCGACTGCGACCGTGCAAAAATGAATGTGTGTGTGTGTGTGTGTGTGTTGGGCCACACGGGCTGTGTGGACGACAAGATGGCGGACGTGCGCCGGCGGCGGCTGTGCAAAGTTAAAACAAAACAAGGTGCGGCGAGGACGACTGAAATTTTGCTTTGGACGTAGGTTTGTGTGGTGGCCCTGAAAAGGGCCGATTGTTGTGGGCCGAGCCGAGCCGGCAAAGCGCGTTGCGATTGCCTGGCCTCCTTTAGGCCTTCTTCTCGGTCTTCTTTGGCAGCAGGACGGCCTGGATGTTGGGCAGGACACCACCCTGTGCGATGGTGACGCCCGACAGGAGCTTGTTGAGCTCCTCGTCGTTGCGGATGGCAAGCTGCAGGTGGCGCGGGATGATGCGCGTCTTCTTGTTGTCGCGGGCCGCGTTTCCGGCCAGCTCGAGCACCTCAGCCGCGAGGTACTCCATGACGGCGGCGAGGTAGACGGGCGCCCCGGCGCCGACGCGCTCTGCGTAGTTTCCCTTGCGCAGGAGGCGGTGGATTCTGCCGACCGGGAACTGGAGCCCAGCCCTGCTTGAGCGGGACTTTGACTTGCCCTTGACTTTGCCTCCCTTTCCGCGTCCGGACATGGCGATGGGCTAGCGACGGTGCACACGAAACGGAAACGAAAAACGACCGGTGCGAGCGGCAGCGAGTCGAGCAGCGGAGTGCGTGCCGGCGCAGCCGGGGTGGGGGTGCTTTATGGGCTCGGGTGCGGCGGCCGGTTGCGCGCGCGCCCCATTGGTCGGCGGCCGCAACAGGGCGAGCTGGTAAAGGTGCGGCGGCGGCTGGCGGCGGGTGCCACTGTGTGGGGAGACGCTGACTAGAGCGGAGCGCTTGCTACTGGTGTTGCTGCTGCCGTACGTTCGTTCGTTCGAGATGCCGCCCAAGACTAGCGGGAAGGCCGCCAAGAAGGCTGGCAAGGCGCAGAAGAACATTTCGAAGGGCGACAAGAAGAAGAAGCGCAAGAGGAAGGAGAGCTATGCCATCTACATCTACAAGGTGCTGAAGCAGGTGCACCCTGACACGGGCATCTCGTCGAAGGCGATGAGCATCATGAACAGCTTCGTGAACGACATTTTCGAGCGCATTGCGGCCGAGGCTTCTCGCCTGGCGCACTACAACAAGCGCTCGACCATCACGTCCCGCGAGATCCAGACCGCTGTGCGGCTGTTGCTGCCTGGCGAGCTGGCCAAGCACGCCGTGAGCGAGGGCACGAAGGCGGTGACCAAGTACACGAGCTCCAAGTAAGGAGGTGGCTCTGGAATGGAAGGAAGGAAGGAAGGAAGGAGAAGGCTCCTCCGTTGCGAGAGCGGCAAAACGGCCCTTTTCAGGGCCACCAACTTGCCTTTTGCGGGAAGGGCGGAATTGTTGTTGTTGTTGTTGTTGTTTGTGTGGACGGCTGTGATGTATGTGTGCATTTTGATTGTGGGTGGGGGGGGCGCGTCAAAGCGTGTTGCGGGGGACGGCCACGAGGTTGGTCGCCGTGGCGTGGAATGGTGGCACGCCTCGTTGGAGTGGTTTTGACCCATTGGTGTTGGTGTGTGTGTGTGTGTGTGTGTGTGTGTGTGTGTGTGTGTGTGTGTTAACCTGTCTGCGAGGGGGGACAGTGCGATCGGCGACTTTTGTGTCACCGTAACGACGGCCGTTTGCGGGTTTGTTTTTTGCACATCATACATGGCGAGGGTGAAATGTGAAATGTTTTTGTTTGGTTTTTTTTTTTGCCGCCCACTATTCCCTTTGCTGTACGCCGAGTTTGACAATGGTGCGACGTAACTGCAGCGTGGAGGTGTGTGAGTGACGTTGAAATTGAACGTGCCATTAAGACGCATTGTTGTTGTATTGTACTGTACGTGTACGGCGACACGCACGATGATGTACCATTCGACTCTGATTTTTGATAGCCGTGTCTGACTGATTGCGTACGACGCACGCACACCGATGTCGTCATTCAAGATGCACGCGTGTCCAGTGCAGTACAGTAAGCGCGACGCTAGACGGCGGCGGCGGCGGCGGCGGCGGCGGCGGTCGTCGTCGTTTGTTTGGCGAATGTCTGTACACGTGTTTGTCTGTGTCCATCCGGTATGTATTTGTTTGTTTGAAAGTGTTTTGTGTGTCGGTGACGTGGTCCGATCCGTCGCCCCCTGAGTAACTGTCGATCGGCGCGATAGACCGGCGTCACGCAACTGAACCGAAGTCTTGGGCACACCCGTCATACTGTTGTACACCGTCGCGCTGAGAACGGTAACGAAAGGTTGACTTTGATCGGTCGAATTGGGCAGAACGTGAGGAATGAGGCAAGAGTGCAAGGAGGGGGGGCAAAAGAGAGAGGAAGGGAAAAAGGGGAGAAGCGCATTCGTAGAGCAACGGAACGTTCCCGTGTCGGAGGCGTATTGGAGCCGCACTGAAATGCGTTTAACGGCGGCGCGGCTGCAAGTGTCTGCCGTGGTGAACGTTACCTTTGACGGCTGCATTGGGCTTTGCTTTTGCTTTCGCTTTCGCTTTCCCGGATGTACGTAACGTTTGTTGATATGGTTCTGAGGAAGAGTGTATGACAGTGCCGTGCCGTCCATGTTCGTGTGCCCTCCCATTGTGTGTATGCTATTGTCTGTGTACTTGAATGATGTATGTAGGTGTTAGTGGACATGTTTTACCAGTGGGGGGAAATGGATCGCCGATAGTTGGCGTCACTCTGTCACGGTCGAGATGACGCACCCTCCGTACAGAAAGGTGTCGAGAAAGTGTGTGTGTGTGTGTGTGTGTGTGTGTGCGTCCGTGAATTGGCAGTGTTTGGAGGTGGGCGTGCCCTGCATGTGGCCCGGAAGGCTGTTCGTTTGGCGGTAGTGTTGTGTGGACAGGGGAGGGGCATGCGTAACGCTGCTGGCATGGCATTTCGGGAGATGGGAGGGGGCAAACGAGGAGCGGCGGCCAAAGACGGGACGGGGAGGGGCGCGGTGTGGGTGGCTTGCGCCTGTGCTCGGCGTTGTGGTTTGTGCAAAAGAGGAGGAGAAAAACAATGAGTTGCCAGGGAGGGGAGCGGTGTTGTGTTGTGGTTGTCGTGGTGTAGCCGCAGACGCGGCTGTCAGTGAACGTGGCGAGACGGACGGATGCGCGGAGGGGCGGGGGCGGCGCATTTCGCCGGTGCCGTGCCGTGCCATGCCTGAAAGCCGCGTGGTCGCTGTGTTGTTGTTGGCGTGGGGGCGAGGAGAGTACCGTACGGGTGTGCTTGTGCGCCGGAAATGGCACACTGCGCCTGCCCGTCTTGGAGGCTGATGGCTGTGGTGTGGAAATGGGGCGCGGTGATGTTGAAGCAGTTGAAGAACAGAAAAGAAACCAAGAAAACGGAAGGCGTGATGCGGCGGTGGTGGTTGAGAGCGGGAAAAACAAAACAAAACAAAAAAAGAACAACAAAAAAAAGAAGGAAAAACAACAAGAAACAAAAAAGAAAACAAAAAGTCTATCAATACTAAAATGTAAATGGAAATGGAAATGGACCCAGGTACATAACCTCCCTGCACAAATAGCAGAGAGTCCGATGATAATAAAAATGTGCCAGAATGTTAACGTCCCTACAAAACAAACCCAACGATAATATTAATGAAAGAATGAACCGTATGTAACATTGCAACAGACATAATGAAACCTGATAAATTGTATAAGGGCAGCAGCGTTGACCTTTGGCCCTGTATTCAGAATAAAAAGAGCCAAAGATCGTTACCCCAATGAAAAGAAGACACTGAAACACGTATGTAACGTAGCAGCGATGGCGAGACATTGTAGCATCTGTGACCAGAGAGTTTGCGCTGGACTGCGCGAGTGTTGCGAGCGGTTCTCAGTCAGTCAGTCAGTCAGTCAGTCAGTCGTTGCGAGTCTGTACTCTGTCAGTAGTCGTCATGCAGAGCGGTCGGTCAGTAGTAGCAGCCGAGTGCGGTTGTGTGATGTAGGCGGCCGGCAACACTGGTCAAGATGGTGAATAAGGTATACTGTTAATTAATATAATCATTAGATAATGAAAAGGTTTATTTATTGTAATTATTCTCCAACAAGTTCCCCAATAATAATTTTTATTTCAAAAGCATTTTTCAAACATTTAATTTTTTATTGAACTAAAGAGTTCGTTGCACTTCACATTTCATTCCACTTCTTTGAAGAAAAATTTCACTAAAATCACAAAAAAAAAGGAGAATATTATTATTTGCAATGCAGTTCCTCCAGGCGCTGCGCAACAACAAGAGCAGAAATGTGACATCCATTTATTCTGAGGTAAGACTGTAATTCTGATTGTTTTGCACAGGGCCAAAGACCGATATTTCGGTTTAATTGAAGTTTCTTGTCACTGAACGGACTTTAAATGTTGTGAAGAATTTATATTTGAGTCGGATTGCGAATTTCACATTTTTGTTGCCATTTTCAATACCTCTCATTGTGGGCGAGGTTACAATTAGCGCAATGTCCATTAGCATCCGTAAATAACATTGTCCATTATTTTAAATTTTGCGGGGAGGTTACAACACACAGACACCAAAAAAAAAAAAAAAAAAAAAAAAAAAGAAACAAAAAAATTGCATTTGTATCCGCTCCTCAATTGTAGATACCCCTTACACAGCTGTGTGCAATGAATGAGTGCTGGCTGGTAATTAATTGCACTCCTTGGAGGGAAATGCCATAGGAAGTAGTCTTTAAAAAGTGAATGTTTTTCGTTAAAAGACAAAAGTTACTTTAGAAAAAAGTAATAGTGGGGCTTTTGTTGTTGAAGAACATACGTTATCAGATTTGCGCAATGCAGCTTCACACTACCTTTTGATTATAACACAATATACTATATACATCGTCCCGAACCGTGACCAGAGTCGCGAGACGAGCAGAGCACGCCGCCGACGCCCGCTCAGTACAACCGTCCACCCGCTACTACTGTCGACCGACTACTACCTCTCCCGACTCGCGCTACAATATATATAACAACTGTTCCTGGCGACCCGGTGCGTGCCACTACTGTCGTCTGGCGCGGTCCAAGCGCCGACCAGCAACGATAAATAACTCTCTGGTCAGACGGAGATGCTGTCATGCCTCGCCATCGCTCTGGTAATGAATACATACGTGTTGCAGCGTGCGTACCACCGGAACACGCAGTGGCGGAGCCAAAGACTGTGTTGTCGAGGTCGAGTGCGAGCGGGAAGAGAGGCAGCGTCGGCACGGAGATGCAAGCGAGCGCGAGACGCACGGGGGCTGCGGCGTGGCGCGTTTGCGGTCGGCGCCTTTGGTGGCAACGGCCGGGACAAGCAGCGGTGTATGGTGTGGTGCGGGGCGGACAGGGGCGGCGGTGGACGGGGCGGAGGCGGCGCGACGACGGCATGGGGGCGAAAACGGGACGGGGGACGGCGGATGTTGAGAGGCGTCACGCGCGGACAGGACACAGACACAGAGACACACAGATTGGAAAGGGAGGGTGCGCGGTTAGTAGTTGGGAATGTGCGTACCGTGCGGGATGGGAGTGGGCGAGGAACACGGTCGTGGCCCCTGTTTTGGGTGCGTGTGATGACGTCGGTGTGTTGTGGGAAGGGAAGGTGCTGTGGCGGCGGCGCGTAATGGGCGTAGGCCGAAGAGAGAAAGGGAACGTGGGCAGTGTGTTGGCAAGCGTCGGTTCGACTGCGACGTTGATGGGCAGGGCAGGGCAAGGTTAATGGTGGTAGGAGTAGGCGTGTGGGCGCAAAAAATCTGCCGCTGCAGGCGGTGCCGTAACCGCCATGGGGCGGGAAGGAGAGAGGGCCAAAGAAAGAAAGAAAGAAAGAAAGAAAGAAAGAAAGAAAGAAAGAAAGAAAGAAAGAAGAAAACGAAGGAAAAAAACAAAACAAAAAAAAGGAGGGGCGGGGGCGGGGGCGGGCGAAAGTGGAGAGGCGGTGGTGTGAGAAGGGCGGGGGCGGAAGGAAGGCAGGAAGGACAAGAGGCGAGGCGACGGCTTGCTTTGTGTATCGGTCGGTCTCTGGCTATGCTTCGTTTTCTGCAGCAGGGTCGGTGCGCGGCGTGGCTCGCGGCAGTGGGAACGCCTGGTGGCTGGACGGCCAGCAATGCGGTTGGATGGGCGGCCACAGCACCGCACCTGTGCCCGAGGAGGAGACGCTGGCGGCGGGCCCTGAGGTGAGGCCGGCTCGGCTGGGGCTGTGGATGTGTAGGTGTGCGCCGCTGCTGCAACAACGAGTAAAACGCGAGAAGAAGGGATGGCGGTAGAGAGAGGTAAAAAAAAAAAAAAAGGTCGTGTTGTGTTGATGCGCAGGCAGACGCGTACAGAGAGACGAGCCCGGTCTGCAGCAGGGTGTGGCCGTGCCGAGTGCAGAGCAGCGGCGGCTCGGTTCGGTTCGGCCCGGCCCGGCGGGCCGCGCTGTTGTCGCGAACGTGAGCGCCCCCTGGCGGGTGGCCGGAGGCGGCGCGGCGTGTTGGACGTGTGGCTGGTGGCAGTGCACAATTTGCGAGTGGCTGGCGGTGTGGTGTGGCGGTTGGCGCGTCGGGCGGCGGAGAGGTATGTGTTGCGGGCGCCCTTTGCTGCGCTGCGTCGTTGCGTGTGCCGTACAGGGCGGGCG
The DNA here is from genome assembly GCF_021461385.2 of Schistocerca piceifrons. Taxonomy (NCBI): domain Eukaryota; kingdom Metazoa; phylum Arthropoda; class Insecta; order Orthoptera; family Acrididae; genus Schistocerca; species Schistocerca piceifrons. The sequence continues at coordinate 58,823 of NW_025728778.1, read as the reverse complement.
CTTGTCGACTGTGTGGGCGGTGTGGCGAATTGGCGTGAAACGGCTGCCGAGAGGTGTGTGGTAGCGAGAGCCGGTCGTTGTCAGTGCGAAGGGGAATGTGCGTGCGTTTGGCGGTTTCGGTGTGCTTTTTGCGGCGTGAGAGTGGGAATTAGTGGGGCCGGCTGTTGTGTTGGTTCCTTGTGTCTTGTGTCGCGTAGCTTGATGGCAACGTGGAAGGACGCCGGTTTCGTTTCGAGCCTTGCGTGTGGTTGTCGACGTTGACTGGTTGGCGTGTGCCGATGCACGTGCATGTGTGGGTCGCGAGTGCGTTTTTGGCTGGGTGTGTGTGTGTGTGTTTTGGGGGGGAAGGGGGAGGCGGTGGTGAAAGTGCAGTCGTTGCCACGGGCGTCGTCGGGTGGGGCTGGGGCTGTGCGTCGTGGCGGAAAGGTGGTAGGTTGCGGGAAGCGAGCCCGTCGTTGACGGTGTCGCGTGAGTTGTGAATCGAGTGGGGCGCGGGGCGCGGGACAGGAGCAGCGTGCCGCTGCGTCGTGGTCGTCAGCAGAGGCTGTGCGTGTGCTTGTCCTTTTTGTGGGCGGTTCGTGCGAGGCGTTTTTGTTTTGTGTTGCCCTAGTTGTTAGTTTATTTTGGTTGTTGTTTGTTATTTTGAGACGACGACTGGTTGGTGGCGTGCGCGCGAAGTGGCGGTGTGCGCTTCCCGTGTCGTTTTGTTTTTGTGTGTTTTTTTTTTTTTTTTGCACTGGGCCCCGGGGGGTGGGTGGGTGGGTGGGTGGGTGGGTGCGTGCGTGTGTGTCGATTGCCGGCTGGCGAAAGGTGCGCCATCGGCGGGGTGGGTCGCCGGCACAAGTAGAGGCGGCGGCGGCGGCGTTGTTGCTGTTGTTGTGTGGTGTTTGTTTTGTTCGGCTGTGTTGCGGTGCGTGTGAATGGTGGTGCAAAAGCGCTGGCGTCGGGGCTGCGACTGCGACGGCGGCGAGCCGCGGGCGCGCATGATAGTGATGTTGTGAACAGCGGCTGTGTACGGTAGTGGTGTTGTTGTAGCACGACGTGCATCCGGGCCGGCGCGGAAAGCGCAGTTGCGGGCGGTTGCCCTTCGGTGCCAGCCATGTCGCGTGAGCGGCGGGTTGCTCTGGTGTGGACACGTGGTGCTCTGGGTTGTTGTGTGGTGCCCTTTGGCCGGTGGGGGTGGTTCGCGTGTGTCTCGTTCGCGCTCGGTATCTGGTCGTGGTCGTGCTGCTCCCCCGTCTGTCGGCGGTTTTCGACGTCGTCTGTACGTTTTTGTTCGTTTGCGGCGTGCCTGCCGACGTCGTCCCGTCGCGACCTTTCAACCGAAAGTGTGGCGCCCGAAGGTGAACGAACGCAACCCTGACCTCGGCGCTTTACGCTGAGCCGAGCGAACCGAACCTAACCCTGTGGTGTGGCGAGGTGAGCTCAGCCTGTGAGCCCCTAACGTCTACGTAAGGTAAGCTGTCCGGCTCACGCCTCACGGTTTGAACGCTTTTGTAACCTACGTTTGACGCTTCTTAGCCTAGCACTGACCCCTTAACCTAACGTGTAACCTAACCTAACCTAACCTAACCTAACCTAACCTCTGACGCCTGACGTGTTTGAATGCTTAACCTAAGTTTGACGCTTAACCTAACCCAAGTCCCCTTAACCTAACCCACGTCCACCTAACCTAACGTAACCCAACCTAGACGTGTAAACGTAATGTGTAACGCGTAACGTGTAAGGTCGGCTGTCGTGTGTGCTGACGGCAGATTGGGTTGGTCTGTAGATTCGGATTGCGGTTTGCCTCGGTCGAGGGGTTGGGTCGGAAGCGGCGAGGGGCGGCGGCGCCTGTTGCGCAGGCGGCGTCCGTTTGCGGCGGGCAATTGTTGAGAAACGGCTGTGAATGTTGGCGGGCGAGAGGAGGAGGACGGCGCGCGATGTGGCCCGACGGCTGCGGGCCGATCGGGAAACGGCGGGAGGGCGACGGAAGGCGATGGGGCGGCGGAGGCGCGTTTGCACGGCCGTCATCGCCGCACGCCTCGGCTTGTGTGGCTGTGGCGCCGGCCGCGCTGGCCGGGCTGCCGCGGCGACGGTGTGGGAGTTTTGCCGAAGGTTTGGCCATTGTGGCGGGTCGTCGGCTGGGGCTGTGGGGGCGGCATTTGGGCGGGGGCGGCGATTCTCGGCGGGCCGACCCAGGCTGTAGCGCGCGGTAGCTGCAGTTTGGCCGTGGTTTGCGGCGCTGCCGTGGCGACTGGTTGGCGACTGTGGTGTGGCTGTGTGTAGCCCCATCCTCGGTGGTTTGAAAGGCGCGGGCGGTTGTGGCGCAGGTTTGGGGCTGCTCCGCACAGGCTGTCGGACGTTGGGCGGTAGCAAGCGCGGGAGGCGCGGCGCGGCGGCGCGCAGAGTGGCGGCCGCTCTCTCGGCCGTCCGCGCCCGCCCGCGACACTGGCTGGGCCTTGTGATTCTCTGCTCTGCTGCTGTGCTGTGCTGTGCTGTGCTTGCGTGCCTGCCGTCCGTCCCGCTCGCTCTCGCTCTCGCTGTGTGTTACGCGCGTCGTCGAAATGGCAGATCAGGCGGCTACGAACGAGACTGCTGCGGCACCCGCCGCCACCGGCACTACGAAGAAGGCCAAGTCTGCGTCGTCTGCGAAGAAGCCGCGCGCCAAGCCTGCGCACCCGCGCACCTCTGAGATGGTGACGGCCGCCATCAAGAGTCTGAAGGAGCGCGGCGGGTCGTCGCTGCAGGCGATCAAGAAGTACATAGCCGCGCACTACAAGCTGGACGCGGAGAAGCTGGCGCCGTTTATCAAGAAGTACCTCAAGTCGGCCGTCGTGGCGGGCGAGCTGGTGCAGACGAAGGGGAAGGGCGCGTCCGGCTCGTTCAAGCTTGCCGGCGCCGGCGGCGGGGGGGCGGCCGAGGGCGGCAAGGCCCGTGCTGGCGGTGCCAAGAAGAAGCGCGCCGCTCCGGCCAGCAAGGAGAAGAAGGGCGCCCGTGCGGCCGGCGCAAAGAAGGCTGGTGGCGTGAAGGCGGCGACCGGTCGGAAGGCGGGCGCCGCCAAGAAGGCGTCTGCGGCGTCGGCCGCTCCCGCGGGTGCGAAGAAGGCGGCTGCGGCCAAGCCGGCCAAGGCCAAGTCGCCGTCGAAGGCGAAGAAGGCCGCCAAGGTTCCGACGAAGAAGCCGAAGGCGCCGCGCCCGAAGAAGGCGACGACGCCGTCTAAGGCGAAGGCTTCGCCCAAGAAGAAGAAGTAGAGTAGAGTAGAGTAGAGGAGAGAAAGAGATGGGAGAAAGGAAGGGTTTGGCGCTTGACTCCGTCGTCCCCACCCCCCGTCGTCGTCTAGTGGCGCGCAAGAGACGCGCGGCCCAAAACGGCCCTTCTCAGGGCCATCAAAGCACGTCGGGGAAGGTTTTGATTGTCGTGTTGCGTTTGGTGTGGGTGTCTTTGTGTATGCCCGTGGGGGATGCTGTTTGCGTGCCGTGGTGGATGGATTGCGGGGGTCGGTGGCGGGTGTGGGCGGCGGTAGCGGTAAGCGGTGTTGTTGTTGTTGTCGTCGTGGTTGATTGTCGCCGTGTTTGTGGCGGCGGCCGACGGTTGGTTTTCTGTCACGTTGTTTTGTTTGAATACGTTGGTTGGCTTGCCTGCGTTCGTTCTTCTCGGATGTCTGTCTTGTCGAGTCGTGTCTGGTCTTTGTTTTGTTCCTTTGTGTGTGTGTGTGTGTGTGTTATGTTTTGCAACGGGGGGCACGTTGAGATGTGGAAGGAGTCGGCGGGGATTTCGGTGGCGTTGGAGAGCGAGCGAGCGAGCGAGCGCGCCTGCCTGGCCGTTGGCCGTCGGAGTGGAGTGCGGGTTGTTTTTGTTTTCGAAACGAAAGCGGCGGCCGGCCAGCCACCCGTGCGGTGTGACGTCGGCCGTTGGGTATTGTGCGCTTTGAGCGCCGGGGAGGGATGATGTGTGATTGTTGCGCGCTGCTAGCAGGCAGGCAGAGTGAGCGGGTGTGGCGGGCGGACGGGAAGTGGTGGTTGTTGTTTTTGGGTTGCGGGGCGAGAGGCAGGCGACCGACAAAGTTTGCTCGCGACGGAGAGATGTTAGTGGCCCTGAAAAGGGCCGTTTTTGTTTGTGCGGTGCGGTGCCGCGGCGCGGTTTAGGCGCGCTCGCCGCGGATGCGGCGCGCGAGCTGGATGTCCTTGGGCATGATGGTGACGCGCTTGGCGTGGATTGCGCACAGGTTGGTGTCTTCGAAGAGGCCGACGAGGTAGGCCTCGCTGGCCTCCTGCAGGGCCATGACTGCGGAGCTCTGGAAGCGCAGGTCGGTCTTGAAGTCCTGGGCGATCTCGCGCACTAGGCGCTGGAATGGCAGCTTGCGGATGAGCAGCTCTGTGCTCTTCTGGTAGCGCCTGATTTCTCGCAGGGCGACGGTGCCCGGCCTGTAGCGGTGGGGCTTCTTGACGCCTCCGGTGGCGGGCGCGCTCTTCCTCGCCGCCTTGGTGGCGAGCTGTTTGCGCGGCGCCTTTCCGCCGGTGGACTTGCGGGCCGTTTGCTTTGTGCGGGCCATAGCGGTAGCGGAGCGGCGTGCGTGGAGGTTAGGTGCGGCGCGGCGTCCGGTGCTGCCTTGACAACGGGCCCGCGCGCCTCCGTGCTGCGCTTATATGCCCTCGGTTGCGCGTGGTGGGGGGAGGGCGGGCCAGAGTCTATATAGGGGGGCGGCGGGCGCGCTGGGCGCAGACCGTAGCCGACTCGCCAGCCGCTGCAGCTGCTGTTTGTGCACGTTGTTGCTTTGCCCGAGGAAGGAAGGATGACAGGCCGCGGCAAGGGAGGAAAGGGGCTCGGCAAGGGTGGCGCCAAGCGGCACCGCAAGGTGTTGCGCGACAACATCCAGGGCATCACGAAGCCCGCCATCCGCCGCCTGGCTCGCAGGGGCGGCGTGAAGCGCATCTCTGGTCTGATCTACGAGGAGACCCGCGGGGTGCTGAAGGTGTTCCTGGAGAACGTGATCCGCGACGCGGTGACGTACACTGAGCACGCCAAGCGCAAGACTGTGACGGCCATGGACGTGGTGTACGCCCTGAAGAGGCAGGGGCGCACCCTGTACGGTTTCGGCGGTTAGGCTGCGTCGCAGCGGGCGCTGGCCTTCCCGCGGCCGTGCTTGTGGGTGGGAGAGACTAGAAAACGGCCCTTTTCAGGGCCACCACACTGTTCGGAAGTTGAAAAGTGCGAAAGAGTCTGTGTTGTTTGTTTGTTTCTTTCTTTCCGTTTGAGCGACGTGATGTGACTGGGAGGGGAGAAGGAAAGGAAACGTGTCATGTGGCTGGCTGTGTGTGGAGCTGCTTCGTTTGTGTTTGTTATTGTGTGTCGTTGTATCGATCGCGACGGAGATGGCGGGCTGTGTGTTGTTGTGCGAGAGGCGGTGATTATTTGCTTGCGTGGTTTGGCCCTGTGTGTTTGCGGCGGCGTTGGGGTTTCCGAGGCAAGGCGTGTGGGCATAGGCGGCCGGATCAGCTGTTTCGTTCGTGTCGACGGCCGTTGCGCGCGGGAGTGGAGGGCGGTGTGTCGACACGCCTCCCTGTAACAATGGTCGTCATTATTGCTGCCGTTGTCGTTTGGAAGGCGACTGCGACCGTGCAAAAATGAATGTGTGTGTGTGTGTGTGTTGGGCCACACGGGCTGTGTGGACGACAAGATGGCGGACGTGCGCCGGCGGCGGCTGTGCAAAGTTAAAACAAAACAAGGTGCGGCGAGGACGACTGAAATTTTGCTTTGGACGTAGGTTTGTGTGGTGGCCCTGAAAAGGGCCGATTGTTGTGGGCCGAGCCGAGCCGGCAAAGCGCGTTGCGATTGCCTGGCCTCCTTTAGGCCTTCTTCTCGGTCTTCTTTGGCAGCAGGACGGCCTGGATGTTGGGCAGGACACCACCCTGTGCGATGGTGACGCCCGACAGGAGCTTGTTGAGCTCCTCGTCGTTGCGGATGGCAAGCTGCAGGTGGCGCGGGATGATGCGCGTCTTCTTGTTGTCGCGGGCCGCGTTTCCGGCCAGCTCGAGCACCTCAGCCGCGAGGTACTCCATGACGGCGGCGAGGTAGACGGGCGCCCCGGCGCCGACGCGCTCTGCGTAGTTTCCCTTGCGCAGGAGGCGGTGGATTCTGCCGACCGGGAACTGGAGCCCAGCCCTGCTTGAGCGGGACTTTGACTTGCCCTTGACTTTGCCTCCCTTTCCGCGTCCGGACATGGCGATGGGCTAGCGACGGTGCACACGAAACGGAAACGAAAAACGACCGGTGCGAGCGGCAGCGAGTCGAGCAGCGGAGTGCGTGCCGGCGCAGCCGGGGTGGGGGTGCTTTATGGGCTCGGGTGCGGCGGCCGGTTGCGCGCGCGCCCCATTGGTCGGCGGCCGCAACAGGGCGAGCTGGTAAAGGTGCGGCGGCGGCTGGCGGCGGGTGCCACTGTGTGGGGAGACGCTGACTAGAGCGGAGCGCTTGCTACTGGTGTTGCTGCTGCCGTACGTTCGTTCGTTCGAGATGCCGCCCAAGACTAGCGGGAAGGCCGCCAAGAAGGCTGGCAAGGCGCAGAAGAACATTTCGAAGGGCGACAAGAAGAAGAAGCGCAAGAGGAAGGAGAGCTATGCCATCTACATCTACAAGGTGCTGAAGCAGGTGCACCCTGACACGGGCATCTCGTCGAAGGCGATGAGCATCATGAACAGCTTCGTGAACGACATTTTCGAGCGCATTGCGGCCGAGGCTTCTCGCCTGGCGCACTACAACAAGCGCTCGACCATCACGTCCCGCGAGATCCAGACCGCTGTGCGGCTGTTGCTGCCTGGCGAGCTGGCCAAGCACGCCGTGAGCGAGGGCACGAAGGCGGTGACCAAGTACACGAGCTCCAAGTAAGGAGGTGGCTCTGGAATGGAAGGAAGGAAGGAAGGAAGGAGAAGGCTCCTCCGTTGCGAGAGCGGCAAAACGGCCCTTTTCAGGGCCACCAACTTGCCTTTTGCGGGAAGGGCGGAATTGTTGTTGTTGTTGTTGTTGTTTGTGTGGACGGCTGTGATGTATGTGTGCATTTTGATTGTGGGTGGGGGGGGCGCGTCAAAGCGTGTTGCGGGGGACGGCCACGAGGTTGGTCGCCGTGGCGTGGAATGGTGGCACGCCTCGTTGGAGTGGTTTTGACCCATTGGTGTTGGTGTGTGTGTGTGTGTGTGTGTGTGTGTGTGTGTGTGTGTGTGTGTGTTAACCTGTCTGCGAGGGGGGACAGTGCGATCGGCGACTTTTGTGTCACCGTAACGACGGCCGTTTGCGGGTTTGTTTTTTGCACATCATACATGGCGAGGGTGAAATGTGAAATGTTTTTGTTTGGTTTTTTTTTTTGCCGCCCACTATTCCCTTTGCTGTACGCCGAGTTTGACAATGGTGCGACGTAACTGCAGCGTGGAGGTGTGTGAGTGACGTTGAAATTGAACGTGCCATTAAGACGCATTGTTGTTGTATTGTACTGTACGTGTACGGCGACACGCACGATGATGTACCATTCGACTCTGATTTTTGATAGCCGTGTCTGACTGATTGCGTACGACGCACGCACCACCGATGTCGTCATTCAAGATGCACGCGTGTCCAGTGCAGTACAGTAAGCGCGACGCTAGACGGCGGCGGCGGCGGCGGCGGCGGCGGCGGTCGTCGTCGTTTGTTTGGCGAATGTCTGTACACGTGTTTGTCTGTGTCCATCCGGTATGTATTTGTTTGTTTGAAAGTGTTTTGTGTGTCGGTGACGTGGTCCGATCCGTCGCCCCCTGAGTAACTGTCGATCGGCGCGATAGACCGGCGTCACGCAACTGAACCGAAGTCTTGGGCACACCCGTCATACTGTTGTACACCGTCGCGCTGAGAACGGTAACGAAAGGTTGACTTTGATCGGTCGAATGTCTGGGCAGAACGTGAGGAATGAGGCAAGAGTGCAAGGAGGGGGGGCAAAAGAGAGAGGAAGGGAAAAAGGGGAGAAGCGCATTCGTAGAGCAACGGAACGTTCCCGTGTCGGAGGCGTATTGGAGCCGCACTGAAATGCGTTTAACGGCGGCGCGGCTGCAAGTGTCTGCCGTGGTGAACGTTACCTTTGACGGCTGCATTGGGCTTTGCTTTTGCTTTCGCTTTCGCTTTCCCGGATGTACGTAACGTTTGTTGATATGGTTCTGAGGAAGAGTGTATGACAGTGCCGTGCCGTCCATGTTCGTGTGCCCTCCCATTGTGTGTATGCTATTGTCTGTGTACTTGAATGATGTATGTAGGTGTTAGTGGACATGTTTTACCAGTGGGGGGAAATGGATCGCCGATAGTTGGCGTCACTCTGTCACGGTCGAGATGACGCACCCTCCGTACAGAAAGGTGTCGAGAAAGTGTGTGTGTGTGTGTGTGTGTGTGTGTGCGTCCGTGAATTGGCAGTGTTTGGAGGTGGGCGTGCCCTGCATGTGGCCCGGAAGGCTGTTCGTTTGGCGGTAGTGTTGTGTGGACAGGGGAGGGGCATGCGTAACGCTGCTGGCATGGCATTTCGGGAGATGGGAGGGGGCAAACGAGGAGCGGCGGCCAAAGACGGGACGGGGAGGGGCGCGGTGTGGGTGGCTTGCGCCTGTGCTCGGCGTTGTGGTTTGTGCAAAAGAGGAGGAGAAAAACAATGAGTTGCCAGGGAGGGGAGCGGTGTTGTGTTGTGGTTGTCGTGGTGTAGCCGCAGACGCGGCTGTCAGTGAACGTGGCGAGACGGACGGATGCGCGGAGGGGCGGGGGCGGCGCATTTCGCCGGTGCCGTGCCGTGCCATGCCTGAAAGCCGCGTGGTCGCTGTGTTGTTGTTGGCGTGGGGGCGAGGAGAGTACCGTACGGGTGTGCTTGTGCGCCGGAAATGGCACACTGCGCCTGCCCGTCTTGGAGGCTGATGGCTGTGGTGTGGAAATGGGGCGCGGTGATGTTGAAGCAGTTGAAGAACAGAAAAGAAACCAAGAAAACGGAAGGCGTGATGCGGCGGTGGTGGTTGAGAGCGGGAAAAACAAAACAAAACAAAAAAAGAACAACAAAAAAAAGAAGGAAAAACAACAAGAAACAAAAAAGAAAACAAAAAGTCTATCAATACTAAAATGTAAATGGAAATGGAAATGGACCCAGGTACATAACCTCCCTGCACAAATAGCAGAGAGTCCGATGATAATAAAAATGTGCCAGAATGTTAACGTCCCTACAAAACAAACCCAACGATAATATTAATGAAAGAATGAACCGTATGTAACATTGCAACAGACATAATGAAACCTGATAAATTGTATAAGGGCAGCAGCGTTGACCTTTGGCCCTGTATTCAGAATAAAAAGAGCCAAAGATCGTTACCCCAATGAAAAGAAGACACTGAAACACGTATGTAACGTAGCAGCGATGGCGAGACATTGTAGCATCTGTGACCAGAGAGTTTGCGCTGGACTGCGCGAGTGTTGCGAGCGGTTCTCAGTCAGTCAGTCAGTCAGTCAGTCAGTCGTTGCGAGTCTGTACTCTGTCAGTAGTCGTCATGCAGAGCGGTCGGTCAGTAGTAGCAGCCGAGTGCGGTTGTGTGATGTAGGCGGCCGGCAACACTGGTCAAGATGGTGAATAAGGTATACTGTTAATTAATATAATCATTAGATAATGAAAAGGTTTATTTATTGTAATTATTCTCCAACAAGTTCCCCAATAATAATTTTTATTTCAAAAGCATTTTTCAAACATTTAATTTTTTATTGAACTAAAGAGTTCGTTGCACTTCACATTTCATTCCACTTCTTTGAAGAAAAATTTCACTAAAATCACAAAAAAAAAGGAGAATATTATTATTTGCAATGCAGTTCCTCCAGGCGCTGCGCAACAACAAGAGCAGAAATGTGACATCCATTTATTCTGAGGTAAGACTGTAATTCTGATTGTTTTGCACAGGGCCAAAGACCGATATTTCGGTTTAATTGAAGTTTCTTGTCACTGAACGGACTTTAAATGTTGTGAAGAATTTATATTTGAGTCGGATTGCGAATTTCACATTTTTGTTGCCATTTTCAATACCTCTCATTGTGGGCGAGGTTACAATTAGCGCAATGTCCATTAGCATCCGTAAATAACATTGTCCATTATTTTAAATTTTGCGGGGAGGTTACAACACACAGACACCAAAAAAAAAAAAAAAAAAAAAAAAAAAAGAAACAAAAAAATTGCATTTGTATCCGCTCCTCAATTGTAGATACCCCTTACACAGCTGTGTGCAATGAATGAGTGCTGGCTGGTAATTAATTGCACTCCTTGGAGGGAAATGCCATAGGAAGTAGTCTTTAAAAAGTGAATGTTTTTCGTTAAAAGACAAAAGTTACTTTAGAAAAAAGTAATAGTGGGGCTTTTGTTGTTGAAGAACATACGTTATCAGATTTGCGCAATGCAGCTTCACACTACCTTTTGATTATAACACAATATACTATATACATCGTCCCGAACCGTGACCAGAGTCGCGAGACGAGCAGAGCACGCCGCCGACGCCCGCTCAGTACAACCGTCCACCCGCTACTACTGTCGACCGACTACTACCTCTCCCGACTCGCGCTACAATATATATAACAACTGTTCCTGGCGACCCGGTGCGTGCCACTACTGTCGTCTGGCGCGGTCCAAGCGCCGACCAGCAACGATAAATAACTCTCTGGTCAGACGGAGATGCTGTCATGCCTCGCCATCGCTCTGGTAATGAATACATACGTGTTGCAGCGTGCGTACCACCGGAACACGCAGTGGCGGAGCCAAAGACTGTGTTGTCGAGGTCGAGTGCGAGCGGGAAGAGAGGCAGCGTCGGCACGGAGATGCAAGCGAGCGCGAGACGCACGGGGGCTGCGGCGTGGCGCGTTTGCGGTCGGCGCCTTTGGTGGCAACGGCCGGGACAAGCAGCGGTGTATGGTGTGGTGCGGGGCGGACAGGGGCGGCGGTGGACGGGGCGGAGGCGGCGCGACGACGGCATGGGGGCGAAAACGGGACGGGGGACGGCGGATGTTGAGAGGCGTCACGCGCGGACAGGACACAGACACAGAGACACACAGATTGGAAAGGGAGGGTGCGCGGTTAGTAGTTGGGAATGTGCGTACCGTGCGGGATGGGAGTGGGCGAGGAACACGGTCGTGGCCCCTGTTTTGGGTGCGTGTGATGACGTCGGTGTGTTGTGGGAAGGGAAGGTGCTGTGGCGGCGGCGCGTAATGGGCGTAGGCCGAAGAGAGAAAGGGAACGTGGGCAGTGTGTTGGCAAGCGTCGGTTCGACTGCGACGTTGATGGGCAGGGCAGGGCAAGGTTAATGGTGGTAGGAGTAGGCGTGTGGGCGCAAAAAATCTGCCGCTGCAGGCGGTGCCGTAACCGCCATGGGGCGGGAAGGAGAGAGGGCCAAAGAAAGAAAGAAAGAAAGAAAGAAAGAAAGAAAGAAAGAAAGAAAGAAAGAAGAAAACGAAGGAAAAAAACAAAACAAAAAAAAGGAGGGGCGGGGGCGGGGGCGGGCGAAAGTGGAGAGGCGGTGGTGTGAGAAGGGCGGGGGCGGAAGGAAGGCAGGAAGGACAAGAGGCGAGGCGACGGCTTGCTTTGTGTATCGGTCGGTCTCTGGCTATGCTTCGTTTTCTGCAGCAGGGTCGGTGCGCGGCGTGGCTCGCGGCAGTGGGAACGCCTGGTGGCTGGACGGCCAGCAATGCGGTTGGATGGGCGGCCACAGCACCGCACCTGTGCCCGAGGAGGAGACGCTGGCGGCGGGCCCTGAGGTGAGGCCGGCTCGGCTGGGGCTGTGGATGTGTAGGTGTGCGCCGCTGCTGCAACAACGAGTAAAACGCGAGAAGAAGGGATGGCGGTAGAGAGAGGTAAAAAAAAAAAAAAAGGTCGTGTTGTGTTGATGCGCAGGCAGACGCGTACAGAGAGACGAGCCCGGTCTGCAGCAGGGTGTGGCCGTGCCGAGTGCAGAGCAGCGGCGGCTCGGTTCGGTTCGGCCCGGCCCGGCGGGCCGCGCTGTTGTCGCGAACGTGAGCGCCCCCTGGCGGGTGGCCGGAGGCGGCGCGGCGTGTTGGACGTGTGGCTGGTGGCAGTGCACAATTTGCGAGTGGCTGGCGGTGTGGTGTGGCGGTTGGCGCGTCGGGCGGCGGAGAGGTATGTGTTGCGGGCGCCCTTTGCTGCGCTGCGTCGTTGCGTGTGCCGTACAGGGCGGGCGCTTGTCGACTGTGTGGGCGGTGTGGCGAATTGGCGTGAAACGGCTGCCGAGAGGTGTGTGGTAGCGAGAGCCGGTCGTTGTCAGTGCGAAGGGGAATGTGCGTGCGTTTGGCGGTTTCGGTGTGCTTTTTGCGGCGTGAGAGTGGGAATTAGTGGGGCCGGCTGTTGTGTTGGTTCCTTGTGTCTTGTGTCGCGTAGCTTGATGGCAACGTGGAAGGACGCCGGTTTCGTTTCGAGCCTTGCGTGTGGTTGTCGACGTTGACTGGTTGGCGTGTGCCGATGCACGTGCATGTGTGGGTCGCGAGTGCGTTTTTGGCTGGGTGTGTGTGTGTGTGTTTTGGGGGGGAAGGGGGAGGCGGTGGTGAAAGTGCAGTCGTTGCCACGGGCGTCGTCGGGTGGGGCTGGGGCTGTGCGTCGTGGCGGAAAGGTGGTAGGTTGCGGGAAGCGAGCCCGTCGTTGACGGTGTCGCGTGAGTTGTGAATCGAGTGGGGCGCGGGGCGCGGGACAGGAGCAGCGTGCCGCTGCGTCGTGGTCGTCAGCAGAGGCTGTGCGTGTGCTTGTCCTTTTTGTGGGCGGTTCGTGCGAGGCGTTTTTGTTTTGTGTTGCCCTAGTTGTTAGTTTATTTTGGTTGTTGTTTGTTATTTTGAGACGACGACTGGTTGGTGGCGTGCGCGCGAAGTGGCGGTGTGCGCTTCCCGTGTCGTTTTGTTTTTGTGTGTTTTTTTTTTTTTTTTGCACTGGGCCCCGGGGGGTGGGTGGGTGGGTGGGTGGGTGGGTGCGTGCGTGTGTGTCGATTGCCGGCTGGCGAAAGGTGCGCCATCGGCGGGGTGGGTCGCCGGCACAAGTAGAGGCGGCGGCGGCGGCGTTGTTGCTGTTGTTGTGTGGTGTTTGTTTTGTTCGGCTGTGTTGCGGTGCGTGTGAATGGTGGTGCAAAAGCGCTGGCGTCGGGGCTGCGACTGCGACGGCGGCGAGCCGCGGGCGCGCATGATAGTGATGTTGTGAACAGCGGCTGTGTACGGTAGTGGTGTTGTTGTAGCACGACGTGCATCCGGGCCGGCGCGGAAAGCGCAGTTGCGGGCGGTTGCCCTTCGGTGCCAGCCATGTCGCGTGAGCGGCGGGTTGCTCTGGTGTGGACACGTGGTGCTCTGGGTTGTTGTGTGGTGCCCTTTGGCCGGTGGGGGTGGTTCGCGTGTGTCTCGTTCGCGCTCGGTATCTGGTCGTGGTCGTGCTGCTCCCCCGTCTGTCGGCGGTTTTCGACGTCGTCTGTACGTTTTTGTTCGTTTGCGGCGTGCCTGCCGACGTCGTCCCGTCGCGACCTTTCAACCGAAAGTGTGGCGCCCGAAGGTGAACGAACGCAACCCTGACCTCGGCGCTTTACGCTGAGCCGAGCGAACCGAACCTAACCCTGTGGTGTGGCGAGGTGAGCTCAGCCTGTGAGCCCCTAACGTCTACGTAAGGTAAGCTGTCCGGCTCACGCCTCACGGTTTGAACGCTTTTGTAACCTACGTTTGACGCTTCTTAGCCTAGCACTGACCCCTTAACCTAACGTGTAACCTAACCTAACCTAACCTAACCTAACCTAACCTCTGACGCCTGACGTGTTTGAATGCTTAACCTAAGTTTGACGCTTAACCTAACCCAAGTCCCCTTAACCTAACCCACGTCCACCTAACCTAACGTAACCCAACCTAGACGTGTAAACGTAATGTGTAACGCGTAACGTGTAAGGTCGGCTGTCGTGTGTGCTGACGGCAGATTGGGTTGGTCTGTAGATTCGGATTGCGGTTTGCCTCGGTCGAGGGGTTGGGTCGGAAGCGGCGAGGGGCGGCGGCGCCTGTTGCGCAGGCGGCGTCCGTTTGCGGCGGGCAATTGTTGAGAAACGGCTGTGAATGTTGGCGGGCGAGAGGAGGAGGACGGCGCGCGATGTGGCCCGACGGCTGCGGGCCGATCGGGAAACGGCGGGAGGGCGACGGAAGGCGATGGGGCGGCGGAGGCGCGTTTGCACGGCCGTCATCGCCGCACGCCTCGGCTTGTGTGGCTGTGGCGCCGGCCGCGCTGGCCGGGCTGCCGCGGCGACGGTGTGGGAGTTTTGCCGAAGGTTTGGCCATTGTGGCGGGTCGTCGGCTGGGGCTGTGGGGGCGGCATTTGGGCGGGGGCGGCGATTCTCGGCGGGCCGACCCAGGCTGTAGCGCGCGGTAGCTGCAGTTTGGCCGTGGTTTGCGGCGCTGCCGTGGCGACTGGTTGGCGACTGTGGTGTGGCTGTGTGTAGCCCCATCCTCGGTGGTTTGAAAGGCGCGGGCGGTTGTGGCGCAGGTTTGGGGCTGCTCCGCACAGGCTGTCGGACGTTGGGCGGTAGCAAGCGCGGGAGGCGCGGCGCGGCGGCGCGCAGAGTGGCGGCCGCTCTCTCGGCCGTCCGCGCCCGCCCGCGACACTGGCTGGGCCTTGTGATTCTCTGCTCTGCTGCTGTGCTGTGCTGTGCTGTGCTTGCGTGCCTGCCGTCCGTCCCGCTCGCTCTCGCTCTCGCTGTGTGTTACGCGCGTCGTCGAAATGGCAGATCAGGCGGCTACGAACGAGACTGCTGCGGCACCCGCCGCCACCGGCACTACGAAGAAGGCCAAGTCTGCGTCGTCTGCGAAGAAGCCGCGCGCCAAGCCTGCGCACCCGCGCACCTCTGAGATGGTGACGGCCGCCATCAAGAGTCTGAAGGAGCGCGGCGGGTCGTCGCTGCAGGCGATCAAGAAGTACATAGCCGCGCACTACAAGCTGGACGCGGAGAAGCTGGCGCCGTTTATCAAGAAGTACCTCAAGTCGGCCGTCGTGGCGGGCGAGCTGGTGCAGACGAAGGGGAAGGGCGCGTCCGGCTCGTTCAAGCTTGCCGGCGCCGGCGGCGGGGGGGCGGCCGAGGGCGGCAAGGCCCGTGCTGGCGGTGCCAAGAAGAAGCGCGCCGCTCCGGCCAGCAAGGAGAAGAAGGGCGCCCGTGCGGCCGGCGCAAAGAAGGCTGGTGGCGTGAAGGCGGCGACCGGTCGGAAGGCGGGCGCCGCCAAGAAGGCGTCTGCGGCGTCGGCCGCTCCCGCGGGTGCGAAGAAGGCGGCTGCGGCCAAGCCGGCCAAGGCCAAGTCGCCGTCGAAGGCGAAGAAGGCCGCCAAGGTTCCGACGAAGAAGCCGAAGGCGCCGCGCCCGAAGAAGGCGACGACGCCGTCTAAGGCGAAGGCTTCGCCCAAGAAGAAGAAGTAGAGTAGAGTAGAGTAGAGGAGAAAGAGATGGGAGAAAGGAAGGGTTTGGCGCTTGACTCCGTCGTCCCCACCCCCCGTCGTCGTCTAGTGGCGCGCAAGAGACGCGCGGCCCAAAACGGCCCTTCTCAGGGCCATCAAAGCACGTCGGGGAAGGTTTTGATTGTCGTGTTGCGTTTGGTGTGGGTGTCTTTGTGTATGCCCGTGGGGGATGCTGTTTGCGTGCCGTGGTGGATGGATTGCGGGGGTCGGTGGCGGGTGTGGGCGGCGGTAGCGGTAAGCGGTGTTGTTGTTGTTGTCGTCGTGGTTGATTGTCGCCGTGTTTGTGGCGGCGGCCGACGGTTGGTTTTCTGTCACGTTGTTTTGTTTGAATACGTTGGTTGGCTTGCCTGCGTTCGTTCTTCTCGGATGTCTGTCTTGTCGAGTCGTGTCTGGTCTTTGTTTTGTTCCTTTGTGTGTGTGTGTGTGTGTGTTATGTTTTGCAACGGGGGGCACGTTGAGATGTGGAAGGAGTCGGCGGGGATTTCGGTGGCGTTGGAGAGCGAGCGAGCGAGCGAGCGCGCCTGCCTGGCCGTTGGCCGTCGGAGTGGAGTGCGGGTTGTTTTTGTTTTCGAAACGAAAGCGGCGGCCGGCCAGCCACCCGTGCGGTGTGACGTCGGCCGTTGGGTATTGTGCGCTTTGAGCGCCGGGGAGGGATGATGTGTGATTGTTGCGCGCTGCTAGCAGGCAGGCAGAGTGAGCGGGTGTGGCGGGCGGACGGGAAGTGGTGGTTGTTGTTTTTGGGTTGCGGGGCGAGAGGCAGGCGACCGACAAAGTTTGCTCGCGACGGAGAGATGTTAGTGGCCCTGAAAAGGGCCGTTTTTGTTTGTGCGGTGCGGTGCCGCGGCGCGGTTTAGGCGCGCTCGCCGCGGATGCGGCGCGCGAGCTGGATGTCCTTGGGCATGATGGTGACGCGCTTGGCGTGGATTGCGCACAGGTTGGTGTCTTCGAAGAGGCCGACGAGGTAGGCCTCGCTGGCCTCCTGCAGGGCCATGACTGCGGAGCTCTGGAAGCGCAGGTCGGTCTTGAAGTCCTGGGCGATCTCGCGCACTAGGCGCTGGAATGGCAGCTTGCGGATGAGCAGCTCTGTGCTCTTCTGGTAGCGCCTGATTTCTCGCAGGGCGACGGTGCCCGGCCTGTAGCGGTGGGGCTTCTTGACGCCTCCGGTGGCGGGCGCGCTCTTCCTCGCCGCCTTGGTGGCGAGCTGTTTGCGCGGCGCCTTTCCGCCGGTGGACTTGCGGGCCGTTTGCTTTGTGCGGGCCATAGCGGTAGCGGAGCGGCGTGCGTGGAGGTTAGGTGCGGCGCGGCGTCCGGTGCTGCCTTGACAACGGGCCCGCGCGCCTCCGTGCTGCGCTTATATGCCCTCGGTTGCGCGTGGTGGGGGGAGGGCGGGCCAGAGTCTATATAGGGGGGCGGCGGGCGCGCTGGGCGCAGACCGTAGCCGACTCGCCAGCCGCTGCAGCTGCTGTTTGTGCACGTTGTTGCTTTGCCCGAGGAAGGAAGGATGACAGGCCGCGGCAAGGGAGGAAAGGGGCTCGGCAAGGGTGGCGCCAAGCGGCACCGCAAGGTGTTGCGCGACAACATCCAGGGCATCACGAAGCCCGCCATCCGCCGCCTGGCTCGCAGGGGCGGCGTGAAGCGCATCTCTGGTCTGATCTACGAGGAGACCCGCGGGGTGCTGAAGGTGTTCCTGGAGAACGTGATCCGCGACGCGGTGACGTACACTGAGCACGCCAAGCGCAAGACTGTGACGGCCATGGACGTGGTGTACGCCCTGAAGAGGCAGGGGCGCACCCTGTACGGTTTCGGCGGTTAGGCTGCGTCGCAGCGGGCGCTGGCCTTCCCGCGGCCGTGCTTGTGGGTGGGAGAGACTAGAAAACGGCCCTTTTCAGGGCCACCACACTGTTCGGAAGTTGAAAAGTGCGAAAGAGTCTGTGTTGTTTGTTTGTTTCTTTCTTTCCGTTTGAGCGACGTGATGTGACTGGGAGGGGAGAAGGAAAGGAAACGTGTCATGTGGCTGGCTGTGTGTGGAGCTGCTTCGTTTGTGTTTGTTATTGTGTGTCGTTGTATCGATCGCGACGGAGATGGCGGGCTGTGTGTTGTTGTGCGAGAGGCGGTGATTATTTGCTTGCGTGGTTTGGCCCTGTGTGTTTGCGGCGGCGTTGGGGTTTCCGAGGCAAGGCGTGTGGGCATAGGCGGCCGGATCAGCTGTTTCGTTCGTGTCGACGGCCGTTGCGCGCGGGAGTGGAGGGCGGTGTGTCGACACGCCTCCCTGTAACAATGGTCGTCATTATTGCTGCCGTTGTCGTTTGGAAGGCGACTGCGACCGTGCAAAAATGAATGTGTGTGTGTGTGTGTGTTGGGCCACACGGGCTGTGTGGACGACAAGATGGCGGACGTGCGCCGGCGGCGGCTGTGCAAAGTTAAAACAAAACAAGGTGCGGCGAGGACGACTGAAATTTTGCTTTGGACGTAGGTTTGTGTGGTGGCCCTGAAAAGGGCCGATTGTTGTGGGCCGAGCCGAGCCGGCAAAGCGCGTTGCGATTGCCTGGCCTCCTTTAGGCCTTCTTCTCGGTCTTCTTTGGCAGCAGGACGGCCTGGATGTTGGGCAGGACACCACCCTGTGCGATGGTGACGCCCGACAGGAGCTTGTTGAGCTCCTCGTCGTTGCGGATGGCAAGCTGCAGGTGGCGCGGGATGATGCGCGTCTTCTTGTTGTCGCGGGCCGCGTTTCCGGCCAGCTCGAGCACCTCAGCCGCGAGGTACTCCATGACGGCGGCGAGGTAGACGGGCGCCCCGGCGCCGACGCGCTCTGCGTAGTTTCCCTTGCGCAGGAGGCGGTGGATTCTGCCGACCGGGAACTGGAGCCCAGCCCTGCTTGAGCGGGACTTTGACTTGCCCTTGACTTTGCCTCCCTTTCCGCGTCCGGACATGGCGATGGGCTAGCGACGGTGCACACGAAACGGAAACGAAAAACGACCGGTGCGAGCGGCAGCGAGTCGAGCAGCGGAGTGCGTGCCGGCGCAGCTTGTGCTTCAGTTAGGAGTTGCAGCGGATTTACTTCCGCGCAACACCTGAGTTTGGAGAAGTCTGTAATAGTTACTTACTATTTTTCCTTCTAATATGTGGTTTGTCCTTGTTAGAAAAAGTCTTTTGATTTGCTAAGTTGCTCAGCACTGGAGCCTTGAGATGATTCGTGGTTAGGCTTGATTAGTCAAGCCGCAACAAGTCTGGCCACCTGGTGGTGTTTGACCAGTGTGGCCTATGTCCGAGCTCGCGAATCAGTGGATTTCTTGCTTGCTCGGTGTTTTTGTAGTACTTCTTGGCGGTTTCCTTGAACCGCCTTCGAAGTGGCAGGATGTCGGCGACGACGTGTAGTTCCTCCGAGGGAAAATCTCGAGGTAGGTGGAGTGCCAGCTTCAGAGATCTATTTTGGATCGTCTGCAATTGGCGTAGGTTGGTCTCCGCTGTGTTGCCCCATACGACCGCTGCATATTCCAGCAGGGGGCGGATTGTAGCCTTGTACAGCGTGAGACCTAAGTGGGCAGGAAGCGTTGATGTTGGGTTTAGCACAGGGTATAGCAGACGTAGTCTTCCCAGTGCTTTTGCCCTCACCTCTTCTGTATGTTGGCGCCACGTTAGACGCTTGTCTATCGTGACGCCAAGGTATTTGACACTGGCACTCCACTCTACGGGACGTCCTCGGACTGTTAATCGTGGCAGTCCCGGTGGAATGAGTCGTCTTGAGATAAGGATGGCCTGCGACTTTTCTGCATTGTAGGAGAGTCGCCATTTGACTGCCCACTGTGTCAGGTCTTCTGTGGCCGTTTGTAGTCGCCTTTGGAGGATGGCTGCGCTTCTGCTGCGGCCGTAGACTGCGGTGTCGTCCGCGTACAGAGCGAGTTTGATTGGCTCTGTACGCGGCAGGTCCGCTGTGTATAACGAATAGAGTGTCGGGCCTATGACCGAGCCTTGTGGTACACCCGCGAGTATTCGACGCTCCGTGGAAATTCCACTGGCAGCCCGTACGTGAAACGTCCTATCCTGCAGATAACTCCGCAGGAGACTCACGTGCGGCGTCGGAACCCCCAGCACAAAAAGTTTGTACAGGAGGCCTTCGTGCCACACGGAGTCAAAGGCGCGAGACACGTCGAGCAGAAGAGCGCCGAAGTACTCACGTCGGTCAATGGCTCCGAACGCCTCTTCCGTTAAGCGCAACAGTTGGTGCACCGTCGAGTGACCCTGCCGGAAGCCGAATTGCTCATTGGGTAAGATGCCCTCGTCTTCAATGAGCTGGTGGAGGCGCTGAATGTACAGTCTCTCGAACACCTTCGACAGGGCAGGCAGTAAGCTGATGGGGCGGTAGTTCTTCGCCAAGCGGATGTCTTTCCCTGGCTTGGGAAGCGCTACCACCTCAGCGTGTTTCCAGCAGCCTGGGTAGGTGCCGGTCTGCAGGATGCGGTTGAAGACGTTTGCCAGAACGTCCGCTGCTGTGTCTGGCAGCTGCTTCAGAAGAATGTTGGTAACCAGGTCAGGGCCACCTGCCTTCTTGCTGTTGAGTGCGCGGAGTTGGACGGTGACCTCGTCTGCGCTGATCGGTGTGATGTCGTGGTCCTCATCCCTCGCTGCCATGAAGACAGGGAGGCGCTCTCTGACGAGCTGAATGTGGTCCGCGTCCACCGGGTTTTCGATCGGCACGAAGTTAGCGGCGAAAGCGTCTGCCAAGGCATTTGCCTTCGCATTCGGCTCGCTAACGTAGTCCGCGCCGACCTGCAGGGGTGGTATCTTCAGTGAGCGGCGCAGGAAACCTTTCACTACCCTCCAGGCGGTGCCATCTTCGATGTTTAATTGCGCTATTTTGTCTGCCCACTGCTGTTGCCTGTGTGCATCTACGGCCGCTTTGATGTGACGCCGCATCCTGTTGAGCGTCCTTTTTATCGCGGGATTTTGCGTCCGTATCCACTCCCGTTGCAGCCGGTTCTTGGACGTAATTTCGTCTAGAAGATGTTGCGGGAGTTGCGGTGGTTGCCTGAAGTTGCCGTCGTCTTCTCTCCTCGCCGTTACGGCAGCTGTAGCGGCTTCGACGATGCCTCTGGTGAGATGTTGTATGGCAACTTCAGCTCCCGCTAGCGCTGGGTCCGGTGTTTCCTCCAGTGCTTCCGCGACTAACTCCTTGTATCGGGGCCACTGTATCTTCCTTAGGTCTAACCCTCTGCGTTCTGGGGGCGCGACATCAGTTTCCAGTTCGAAAATTACTGGCAGGTGGTCTGATGACAACGCCGTCATGGTGCTGGCGGTTATGTTTCGACGTATTCCTTTGACTACAATGACGTCCAGTACGTCGGGCTCGCCTCTCGATGGGTAAATAGTAGGATCGTGCGGTCCTATTACAACCGCCTCGTGGCGTTCGGCGAGACTTTGTAGCCGGCGGCCGCTTATATTTGTCCGCCGCGAATTCCACAAACCGTTCTTGGCGTTGAAATCACCACCTAGCAGCACTTGACCTGGAAGTGCTAACAGTTTTTCGACGTCATCGCGATCCAGGTGCCCCCTTGGCGGCCTGTATACGGCGACGAACGTTATTCTGCCTTGAAAGGTTTCCACGGCTACTGCTGTTGCCTCGGTTGCTGTCAGTGCCGGTAGTTGTATTTGGTGGTGTTTCAGGCTGCGTCTGATGTATACTGCCGTTCCACCTCCAGCTGTCGGTCGGTCGTATCTGTAGCATGCGTAATTTGCTACGCCGACTCTGACCCCAGGTTTCAAATGAGTCTCCGAGACCAAGCAAATGTCTATGCACTCGTCTCGGAGCATTTGACGGAATTCTGCGTCTTGTGTGCGCAGACCATTTGCATTGAACACACACAGCTTAATTCCTCGGAGCGGCTCCGCCATGCTGTTGTTGTTGGTAGTTAGCGTGAATGGCCTGGTTGACCGCGGCCGTCATTCTGGCTGGGAGCTCACTGATCGCATCAAGGACGCGCGTCATAAGTTGCTCCATTAAGCCGAACATGCGCTCGAAGAAGGCGCAGTAGTTCCCAAACGGGTCTGGGCGCTCATTTTGTTGTGTGCCGCTCGAAGCTTTTGCAGGAGGTGCAGCCGTGAGGGCGCCATTGTAGTTTCCAACGAGATGGCGGGCGGCTGTCTGGGCAGTGCCAGGACACCGCCCGGGGCGTGAACGTAGAGCTGGGAAGTCCGCCATGCTATCATGGAGCGGCGCGTTGCAGTTGCCATCTTCCTTCTGGGGCGCAGCGGCGTTCGGGCGAGGCGCAACCGGATTGGCTGCTGCGTTGCGGCGAGGTGCGGTAGGCGGCGCTACCTGCGCGGCGCTCGGTGCGGTACGCGTGGACTCCCCCCATTGGCTGGGCGCGGAAGGCGGAGCTTCCGGCGACCGGCTGAGCGCGGGGGGAGGAGCTGCCGGCGATTGGCTCGGCGCGGTCGGCGGAGCTACCTGCTTGCGAGACTGGCCGTCGGCGGGCCCTTGCGCAGCAATGGCGGCGGCGGGTGGTGCTCGTCCACCATTTTGTAGCGTAGCCGGTGCCTGCTGCTGCCTGGGAGCTGGCTGCGGGGCGGAGTTACCTCTGTACGATGGCGAGTGCTTCTTCCCACCACGTCGTGCTCGTCGCGCGCGCCGGTTCTTTGTCCCGGCTGCGGCGCCGCTCTGTCTGCCGTTTCCCGCCAAACGGCCGTTTCCCGCCGAAACTGCGCCTTTCTTCGGTGTTTCAGCTTTGAGAAGGCGTTCGGCAAATTCTATGTGCTTGATGCACCCGCGGAACGTTGCGACATGCTCGCCACCACACAATTTGCACTTGGGAGTGAAATCTTTATGCGGCACTCCTTTTTTGTCACACGCACTGGCTGGGTGCGGTTCGGCACACCGTACACAATACTCTTGCATTGAGCAATATCGTTGCACGTGGCCTAGAGTAAGGCAGCGGTAACACTGTGCGTGACCGCTTCTTTGACGTAGGCTCTCAGGTGTGACTTCGCACGGACCTATCATTTTCACTTTAAAGAGTTCGCGGTTATGGACCGTGTTTGCGGCTGTTACGAGTACTAGAGGGCCGCGACTGTTTGTTTTGGGGTCCCTCATTTTTACTACAGAGTACACAGCAAAACCTTGCTGTTCTAAGTCCTCCTTCACATGTTCGTTCCGGTGTTTCATTGGTATGCCTTTGTACACAACTTTAATGGGCTTCTTACGACTAGCGGAGTACGTGTAGTACGGAAGTCCTAGCTGAGGCGCTTCATTAGTTAACTTTATGTACAGCTCAGTGGTCTTCACACGGATCTTGTATAGATCATTCCCGCACGTACGCACACTGTAATTGTTTTTCCCCAGCACTCTATTCAACACAAGTTCTAGGTTACGAAACTCGTCGTTGTACTCCAGCACCACAGGTGGTGGAGCACGCTGCGAGGTGTTGACTGGCGGCATTTCTTCGTCCCCCTCGTCCTCCGAGAGGGCGTTGTATTTATTTGCCGTCGCCACCGGCTTTTGCGATGTCGTGGTCGTCGGTCTGGCAGTCTTTGTCGCGGCTACAAAGCCATCTGCGTCGGCCGTATTAGCGCGGCTTGCACGTACCCGACCTCTCGACTTAGCGGACTGTACTACAGCGCTGCCCTTCACTTTCCTGAATTTGTGCACTTCACTCATACCTTCATCAGATGGAGCACGTTTGCGAGAGGAAGAAGCTGCTGCTGGAGTCGCTGTTTCTTCTTCCATCGGCTCCACAGCCGCCAGTGCTGCGTCTGACGAGGTGTCTGGTTGCGGCATCATGGCCACAAGAAATTGTAGCGCATCCTCACTGCGCTGTCGATTGGAGTCGCCTGGTGGCTGCTCCTGATGCGTGTCGGTCGTCGCACACGAATCAGACACGAATTCCGTATCGCGCGCGAGAGTGTCGAGCGATACACTATTACGCCTGCCACTATCGACTACGTCGCCACTTTGAGGAGGAGTACTACCAGAGGGGCACGGTTGCACCTCTGGCGTACTCAACTCAACTCCGTTAGCGTGCAGGGACGCGGCCCTGTCCGCAGAAGCGACGCGAGTTGCATCAGCGTGCGGCGCTGCGGAGCGCTTCGCGCGTGCGTCCGACTCACGCGGCATCGCTGACTCGAGTGCGTGCGTGCCGGCGCAGCCGGGGTGGGGGTGCTTTATGGGCTCGGGTGCGGCGGCCGGTTGCGCGCGCGCCCCATTGGTCGGCGGCCGCAACAGGGCGAGCTGGTAAAGGTGCGGCGGCGGCTGGCGGCGGGTGCCACTGTGTGGGGAGACGCTGACTAGAGCGGAGCGCTTGCTACTGGTGTTGCTGCTGCCGTACGTTCGTTCGTTCGAGATGCCGCCCAAGACTAGCGGGAAGGCCGCCAAGAAGGCTGGCAAGGCGCAGAAGAACATTTCGAAGGGCGACAAGAAGAAGAAGCGCAAGAGGAAGGAGAGCTATGCCATCTACATCTACAAGGTGCTGAAGCAGGTGCACCCTGACACGGGCATCTCGTCGAAGGCGATGAGCATCATGAACAGCTTCGTGAACGACATTTTCGAGCGCATTGCGGCCGAGGCTTCTCGCCTGGCGCACTACAACAAGCGCTCGACCATCACGTCCCGCGAGATCCAGACCGCTGTGCGGCTGTTGCTGCCTGGCGAGCTGGCCAAGCACGCCGTGAGCGAGGGCACGAAGGCGGTGACCAAGTACACGAGCTCCAAGTAAGGAGGTGGCTCTGGAATGGAAGGAAGGAAGGAAGGAAGGAGAAGGCTCCTCCGTTGCGAGAGCGGCAAAACGGCCCTTTTCAGGGCCACCAACTTGCCTTTTGCGGGAAGGGCGGAATTGTTGTTGTTGTTGTTGTTGTTTGTGTGGACGGCTGTGATGTATGTGTGCATTTTGATTGTGGGTGGGGGGGGCGCGTCAAAGCGTGTTGCGGGGGACGGCCACGAGGTTGGTCGCCGTGGCGTGGAATGGTGGCACGCCTCGTTGGAGTGGTTTTGACCCATTGGTGTTGGTGTGTGTGTGTGTGTGTGTGTGTGTGTGTGTGTGTGTGTGTTAACCTGTCTGCGAGGGGGGACAGTGCGATCGGCGACTTTTGTGTCACCGTAACGACGGCCGTTTGCGGGTTTGTTTTTTGCACATCATACATGGCGAGGGTGAAATGTGAAATGTTTTTGTTTGGTTTTTTTTTTTGCCGCCCACTATTCCCTTTGCTGTACGCCGAGTTTGACAATGGTGCGACGTAACTGCAGCGTGGAGGTGTGTGAGTGACGTTGAAATTGAACGTGCCATTAAGACGCATTGTTGTTGTATTGTACTGTACGTGTACGGCGACACGCACGATGATGTACCATTCGACTCTGATTTTTGATAGCCGTGTCTGACTGATTGCGTACGACGCACGCACACCGATGTCGTCATTCAAGATGCACGCGTGTCCAGTGCAGTACAGTAAGCGCGACGCTAGACGGCGGCGGCGGCGGCGGCGGCGGCGGCGGTCGTCGTCGTTTGTTTGGCGAATGTCTGTACACGTGTTTGTCTGTGTCCATCCGGTATGTATTTGTTTGTTTGAAAGTGTTTTGTGTGTCGGTGACGTGGTCCGATCCGTCGCCCCCTGAGTAACTGTCGATCGGCGCGATAGACCGGCGTCACGCAACTGAACCGAAGTCTTGGGCACACCCGTCATACTGTTGTACACCGTCGCGCTGAGAACGGTAACGAAAGGTTGACTTTGATCGGTCGAATGTCTGGGCAGAACGTGAGGAATGAGGCAAGAGTGCAAGGAGGGGGGGCAAAAGAGAGAGGAAGGGAAAAAGGGGAGAAGCGCATTCGTAGAGCAACGGAACGTTCCCGTGTCGGAGGCGTATTGGAGCCGCACTGAAATGCGTTTAACGGCGGCGCGGCTGCAAGTGTCTGCCGTGGTGAACGTTACCTTTGACGGCTGCATTGGGCTTTGCTTTTGCTTTCGCTTTCGCTTTCCCGGATGTACGTAACGTTTGTTGATATGGTTCTGAGGAAGAGTGTATGACAGTGCCGTGCCGTCCATGTTCGTGTGCCCTCCCATTGTGTGTATGCTATTGTCTGTGTACTTGAATGATGTATGTAGGTGTTAGTGGACATGTTTTACCAGTGGGGGGAAATGGATCGCCGATAGTTGGCGTCACTCTGTCACGGTCGAGATGACGCACCCTCCGTACAGAAAGGTGTCGAGAAAGTGTGTGTGTGTGTGTGTGTGTGTGTGTGCGTCCGTGAATTGGCAGTGTTTGGAGGTGGGCGTGCCCTGCATGTGGCCCGGAAGGCTGTTCGTTTGGCGGTAGTGTTGTGTGGACAGGGGAGGGGCATGCGTAACGCTGCTGGCATGGCATTTCGGGAGATGGGAGGGGGCAAACGAGGAGCGGCGGCCAAAGACGGGACGGGGAGGGGCGCGGTGTGGGTGGCTTGCGCCTGTGCTCGGCGTTGTGGTTTGTGCAAAAGAGGAGGAGAAAAACAATGAGTTGCCAGGGAGGGGAGCGGTGTTGTGTTGTGGTTGTCGTGGTGTAGCCGCAGACGCGGCTGTCAGTGAACGTGGCGAGACGGACGGATGCGCGGAGGGGCGGGGGCGGCGCATTTCGCCGGTGCCGTGCCGTGCCATGCCTGAAAGCCGCGTGGTCGCTGTGTTGTTGTTGGCGTGGGGGCGAGGAGAGTACCGTACGGGTGTGCTTGTGCGCCGGAAATGGCACACTGCGCCTGCCCGTCTTGGAGGCTGATGGCTGTGGTGTGGAAATGGGGCGCGGTGATGTTGAAGCAGTTGAAGAACAGAAAAGAAACCAAGAAAACGGAAGGCGTGATGCGGCGGTGGTGGTTGAGAGCGGGAAAAACAAAACAAAACAAAAAAAGAACAACAAAAAAAAGAAGGAAAAACAACAAGAAACAAAAAAGAAAACAAAAAGTCTATCAATACTAAAATGTAAATGGAAATGGAAATGGACCCAGGTACATAACCTCCCTGCACAAATAGCAGAGAGTCCGATGATAATAAAAATGTGCCAGAATGTTAACGTCCCTACAAAACAAACCCAACGATAATATTAATGAAAGAATGAACCGTATGTAACATTGCAACAGACATAATGAAACCTGATAAATTGTATAAGGGCAGCAGCGTTGACCTTTGGCCCTGTATTCAGAATAAAAAGAGCCAAAGATCGTTACCCCAATGAAAAGAAGACACTGAAACACGTATGTAACGTAGCAGCGATGGCGAGACATTGTAGCATCTGTGACCAGAGAGTTTGCGCTGGACTGCGCGAGTGTTGCGAGCGGTTCTCAGTCAGTCAGTCAGTCAGTCAGTCAGTCGTTGCGAGTCTGTACTCTGTCAGTAGTCGTCATGCAGAGCGGTCGGTCAGTAGTAGCAGCCGAGTGCGGTTGTGTGATGTAGGCGGCCGGCAACACTGGTCAAGATGGTGAATAAGGTATACTGTTAATTAATATAATCATTAGATAATGAAAAGGTTTATTTATTGTAATTATTCTCCAACAAGTTCCCCAATAATAATTTTTATTTCAAAAGCATTTTTCAAACATTTAATTTTTTATTGAACTAAAGAGTTCGTTGCACTTCACATTTCATTCCACTTCTTTGAAGAAAAATTTCACTAAAATCACAAAAAAAAAGGAGAATATTATTATTTGCAATGCAGTTCCTCCAGGCGCTGCGCAACAACAAGAGCAGAAATGTGACATCCATTTATTCTGAGGTAAGACTGTAATTCTGATTGTTTTGCACAGGGCCAAAGACCGATATTTCGGTTTAATTGAAGTTTCTTGTCACTGAACGGACTTTAAATGTTGTGAAGAATTTATATTTGAGTCGGATTGCGAATTTCACATTTTTGTTGCCATTTTCAATACCTCTCATTGTGGGCGAGGTTACAATTAGCGCAATGTCCATTAGCATCCGTAAATAACATTGTCCATTATTTTAAATTTTGCGGGGAGGTTACAACACACAGACACCAAAAAAAAAAAAAAAAAAAAAAAAAAAGAAACAAAAAAATTGCATTTGTATCCGCTCCTCAATTGTAGATACCCCTTACACAGCTGTGTGCAATGAATGAGTGCTGGCTGGTAATTAATTGCACTCCTTGGAGGGAAATGCCATAGGAAGTAGTCTTTAAAAAGTGAATGTTTTTCGTTAAAAGACAAAAGTTACTTTAGAAAAAAGTAATAGTGGGGCTTTTGTTGTTGAAGAACATACGTTATCAGATTTGCGCAATGCAGCTTCACACTACCTTTTGATTATAACACAATATACTATATACATCGTCCCGAACCGTGACCAGAGTCGCGAGACGAGCAGAGCACGCCGCCGACGCCCGCTCAGTACAACCGTCCACCCGCTACTACTGTCGACCGACTACTACCTCTCCCGACTCGCGCTACAATATATATAACAACTGTTCCTGGCGACCCGGTGCGTGCCACTACTGTCGTCTGGCGCGGTCCAAGCGCCGACCAGCAACGATAAATAACTCTCTGGTCAGACGGAGATGCTGTCATGCCTCGCCATCGCTCTGGTAATGAATACATACGTGTTGCAGCGTGCGTACCACCGGAACACGCAGTGGCGGAGCCAAAGACTGTGTTGTCGAGGTCGAGTGCGAGCGGGAAGAGAGGCAGCGTCGGCACGGAGATGCAAGCGAGCGCGAGACGCACGGGGGCTGCGGCGTGGCGCGTTTGCGGTCGGCGCCTTTGGTGGCAACGGCCGGGACAAGCAGCGGTGTATGGTGTGGTGCGGGGCGGACAGGGGCGGCGGTGGACGGGGCGGAGGCGGCGCGACGACGGCATGGGGGCGAAAACGGGACGGGGGACGGCGGATGTTGAGAGGCGTCACGCGCGGACAGGACACAGACACAGAGACACACAGATTGGAAAGGGAGGGTGCGCGGTTAGTAGTTGGGAATGTGCGTACCGTGCGGGATGGGAGTGGGCGAGGAACACGGTCGTGGCCCCTGTTTTGGGTGCGTGTGATGACGTCGGTGTGTTGTGGGAAGGGAAGGTGCTGTGGCGGCGGCGCGTAATGGGCGTAGGCCGAAGAGAGAAAGGGAACGTGGGCAGTGTGTTGGCAAGCGTCGGTTCGACTGCGACGTTGATGGGCAGGGCAGGGCAAGGTTAATGGTGGTAGGAGTAGGCGTGTGGGCGCAAAAAATCTGCCGCTGCAGGCGGTGCCGTAACCGCCATGGGGCGGGAAGGAGAGAGGGCCAAAGAAAGAAAGAAAGAAAGAAAGAAAGAAAGAAAGAAAGAAAGAAAGAAAGAAGAAAACGAAGGAAAAAAACAAAACAAAAAAAAGGAGGGGCGGGGGCGGGGGCGGGCGAAAGTGGAGAGGCGGTGGTGTGAGAAGGGCGGGGGCGGAAGGAAGGCAGGAAGGACAAGAGGCGAGGCGACGGCTTGCTTTGTGTATCGGTCGGTCTCTGGCTATGCTTCGTTTTCTGCAGCAGGGTCGGTGCGCGGCGTGGCTCGCGGCAGTGGGAACGCCTGGTGGCTGGACGGCCAGCAATGCGGTTGGATGGGCGGCCACAGCACCGCACCTGTGCCCGAGGAGGAGACGCTGGCGGCGGGCCCTGAGGTGAGGCCGGCTCGGCTGGGGCTGTGGATGTGTAGGTGTGCGCCGCTGCTGCAACAACGAGTAAAACGCGAGAAGAAGGGATGGCGGTAGAGAGAGGTAAAAAAAAAAAAAAAGGTCGTGTTGTGTTGATGCGCAGGCAGACGCGTACAGAGAGACGAGCCCGGTCTGCAGCAGGGTGTGGCCGTGCCGAGTGCAGAGCAGCGGCGGCTCGGTTCGGTTCGGCCCGGCCCGGCGGGCCGCGCTGTTGTCGCGAACGTGAGCGCCCCCTGGCGGGTGGCCGGAGGCGGCGCGGCGTGTTGGACGTGTGGCTGGTGGCAGTGCACAATTTGCGAGTGGCTGGCGGTGTGGTGTGGCGGTTGGCGCGTCGGGCGGCGGAGAGGTATGTGTTGCGGGCGCCCTTTGCTGCGCTGCGTCGTTGCGTGTGCCGTACAGGGCGGGCGCTTGTCGACTGTGTGGGCGGTGTGGCGAATTGGCGTGAAACGGCTGCCGAGAGGTGTGTGGTAGCGAGAGCCGGTCGTTGTCAGTGCGAAGGGGAATGTGCGTGCGTTTGGCGGTTTCGGTGTGCTTTTTGCGGCGTGAGAGTGGGAATTAGTGGGGCCGGCTGTTGTGTTGGTTCCTTGTGTCTTGTGTCGCGTAGCTTGATGGCAACGTGGAAGGACGCCGGTTTCGTTTCGAGCCTTGCGTGTGGTTGTCGACGTTGACTGGTTGGCGTGTGCCGATGCACGTGCATGTGTGGGTCGCGAGTGCGTTTTTGGCTGGGTGTGTGTGTGTGTGTTTTGGGGGGGAAGGGGGAGGCGGTGGTGAAAGTGCAGTCGTTGCCACGGGCGTCGTCGGGTGGGGCTGGGGCTGTGCGTCGTGGCGGAAAGGTGGTAGGTTGCGGGAAGCGAGCCCGTCGTTGACGGTGTCGCGTGAGTTGTGAATCGAGTGGGGCGCGGGGCGCGGGACAGGAGCAGCGTGCCGCTGCGTCGTGGTCGTCAGCAGAGGCTGTGCGTGTGCTTGTCCTTTTTGTGGGCGGTTCGTGCGAGGCGTTTTTGTTTTGTGTTGCCCTAGTTGTTAGTTTATTTTGGTTGTTGTTTGTTATTTTGAGACGACGACTGGTTGGTGGCGTGCGCGCGAAGTGGCGGTGTGCGCTTCCCGTGTCGTTTTGTTTTTGTGTGTTTTTTTTTTTTTTTTGCACTGGGCCCCGGGGGGTGGGTGGGTGGGTGGGTGGGTGGGTGCGTGCGTGTGTGTCGATTGCCGGCTGGCGAAAGGTGCGCCATCGGCGGGGTGGGTCGCCGGCACAAGTAGAGGCGGCGGCGGCGGCGTTGTTGCTGTTGTTGTGTGGTGTTTGTTTTGTTCGGCTGTGTTGCGGTGCGTGTGAATGGTGGTGCAAAAGCGCTGGCGTCGGGGCTGCGACTGCGACGGCGGCGAGCCGCGGGCGCGCATGATAGTGATGTTGTGAACAGCGGCTGTGTACGGTAGTGGTGTTGTTGTAGCACGACGTGCATCCGGGCCGGCGCGGAAAGCGCAGTTGCGGGCGGTTGCCCTTCGGTGCCAGCCATGTCGCGTGAGCGGCGGGTTGCTCTGGTGTGGACACGTGGTGCTCTGGGTTGTTGTGTGGTGCCCTTTGGCCGGTGGGGGTGGTTCGCGTGTGTCTCGTTCGCGCTCGGTATCTGGTCGTGGTCGTGCTGCTCCCCCGTCTGTCGGCGGTTTTCGACGTCGTCTGTACGTTTTTGTTCGTTTGCGGCGTGCCTGCCGACGTCGTCCCGTCGCGACCTTTCAACCGAAAGTGTGGCGCCCGAAGGTGAACGAACGCAACCCTGACCTCGGCGCTTTACGCTGAGCCGAGCGAACCGAACCTAACCCTGTGGTGTGGCGAGGTGAGCTCAGCCTGTGAGCCCCTAACGTCTACGTAAGGTAAGCTGTCCGGCTCACGCCTCACGGTTTGAACGCTTTTGTAACCTACGTTTGACGCTTCTTAGCCTAGCACTGACCCCTTAACCTAACGTGTAACCTAACCTAACCTAACCTAACCTAACCTAACCTCTGACGCCTGACGTGTTTGAATGCTTAACCTAAGTTTGACGCTTAACCTAACCCAAGTCCCCTTAACCTAACCCACGTCCACCTAACCTAACGTAACCCAACCTAGACGTGTAAACGTAATGTGTAACGCGTAACGTGTAAGGTCGGCTGTCGTGTGTGCTGACGGCAGATTGGGTTGGTCTGTAGATTCGGATTGCGGTTTGCCTCGGTCGAGGGGTTGGGTCGGAAGCGGCGAGGGGCGGCGGCGCCTGTTGCGCAGGCGGCGTCCGTTTGCGGCGGGCAATTGTTGAGAAACGGCTGTGAATGTTGGCGGGCGAGAGGAGGAGGACGGCGCGCGATGTGGCCCGACGGCTGCGGGCCGATCGGGAAACGGCGGGAGGGCGACGGAAGGCGATGGGGCGGCGGAGGCGCGTTTGCACGGCCGTCATCGCCGCACGCCTCGGCTTGTGTGGCTGTGGCGCCGGCCGCGCTGGCCGGGCTGCCGCGGCGACGGTGTGGGAGTTTTGCCGAAGGTTTGGCCATTGTGGCGGGTCGTCGGCTGGGGCTGTGGGGGCGGCATTTGGGCGGGGGCGGCGATTCTCGGCGGGCCGACCCAGGCTGTAGCGCGCGGTAGCTGCAGTTTGGCCGTGGTTTGCGGCGCTGCCGTGGCGACTGGTTGGCGACTGTGGTGTGGCTGTGTGTAGCCCCATCCTCGGTGGTTTGAAAGGCGCGGGCGGTTGTGGCGCAGGTTTGGGGCTGCTCCGCACAGGCTGTCGGACGTTGGGCGGTAGCAAGCGCGGGAGGCGCGGCGCGGCGGCGCGCAGAGTGGCGGCCGCTCTCTCGGCCGTCCGCGCCCGCCCGCGACACTGGCTGGGCCTTGTGATTCTCTGCTCTGCTGCTGTGCTGTGCTGTGCTGTGCTTGCGTGCCTGCCGTCCGTCCCGCTCGCTCTCGCTCTCGCTGTGTGTTACGCGCGTCGTCGAAATGGCAGATCAGGCGGCTACGAACGAGACTGCTGCGGCACCCGCCGCCACCGGCACTACGAAGAAGGCCAAGTCTGCGTCGTCTGCGAAGAAGCCGCGCGCCAAGCCTGCGCACCCGCGCACCTCTGAGATGGTGACGGCCGCCATCAAGAGTCTGAAGGAGCGCGGCGGGTCGTCGCTGCAGGCGATCAAGAAGTACATAGCCGCGCACTACAAGCTGGACGCGGAGAAGCTGGCGCCGTTTATCAAGAAGTACCTCAAGTCGGCCGTCGTGGCGGGCGAGCTGGTGCAGACGAAGGGGAAGGGCGCGTCCGGCTCGTTCAAGCTTGCCGGCGCCGGCGGCGGGGGGGCGGCCGAGGGCGGCAAGGCCCGTGCTGGCGGTGCCAAGAAGAAGCGCGCCGCTCCGGCCAGCAAGGAGAAGAAGGGCGCCCGTGCGGCCGGCGCAAAGAAGGCTGGTGGCGTGAAGGCGGCGACCGGTCGGAAGGCGGGCGCCGCCAAGAAGGCGTCTGCGGCGTCGGCCGCTCCCGCGGGTGCGAAGAAGGCGGCTGCGGCCAAGCCGGCCAAGGCCAAGTCGCCGTCGAAGGCGAAGAAGGCCGCCAAGGTTCCGACGAAGAAGCCGAAGGCGCCGCGCCCGAAGAAGGCGACGACGCCGTCTAAGGCGAAGGCTTCGCCCAAGAAGAAGAAGTAGAGTAGAGTAGAGTAGAGGAGAAAGAGATGGGAGAAAGGAAGGGTTTGGCGCTTGACTCCGTCGTCCCCACCCCCCGTCGTCGTCTAGTGGCGCGCAAGAGACGCGCGGCCCAAAACGGCCCTTCTCAGGGCCATCAAAGCACGTCGGGGAAGGTTTTGATTGTCGTGTTGCGTTTGGTGTGGGTGTCTTTGTGTATGCCCGTGGGGGATGCTGTTTGCGTGCCGTGGTGGATGGATTGCGGGGGTCGGTGGCGGGTGTGGGCGGCGGTAGCGGTAAGCGGTGTTGTTGTTGTTGTCGTCGTGGTTGATTGTCGCCGTGTTTGTGGCGGCGGCCGACGGTTGGTTTTCTGTCACGTTGTTTTGTTTGAATACGTTGGTTGGCTTGCCTGCGTTCGTTCTTCTCGGATGTCTGTCTTGTCGAGTCGTGTCTGGTCTTTGTTTTGTTCCTTTGTGTGTGTGTGTGTGTGTGTTATGTTTTGCAACGGGGGGCACGTTGAGATGTGGAAGGAGTCGGCGGGGATTTCGGTGGCGTTGGAGAGCGAGCGAGCGAGCGAGCGCGCCTGCCTGGCCGTTGGCCGTCGGAGTGGAGTGCGGGTTGTTTTTGTTTTCGAAACGAAAGCGGCGGCCGGCCAGCCACCCGTGCGGTGTGACGTCGGCCGTTGGGTATTGTGCGCTTTGAGCGCCGGGGAGGGATGATGTGTGATTGTTGCGCGCTGCTAGCAGGCAGGCAGAGTGAGCGGGTGTGGCGGGCGGACGGGAAGTGGTGGTTGTTGTTTTTGGGTTGCGGGGCGAGAGGCAGGCGACCGACAAAGTTTGCTCGCGACGGAGAGATGTTAGTGGCCCTGAAAAGGGCCGTTTTTGTTTGTGCGGTGCGGTGCCGCGGCGCGGTTTAGGCGCGCTCGCCGCGGATGCGGCGCGCGAGCTGGATGTCCTTGGGCATGATGGTGACGCGCTTGGCGTGGATTGCGCACAGGTTGGTGTCTTCGAAGAGGCCGACGAGGTAGGCCTCGCTGGCCTCCTGCAGGGCCATGACTGCGGAGCTCTGGAAGCGCAGGTCGGTCTTGAAGTCCTGGGCGATCTCGCGCACTAGGCGCTGGAATGGCAGCTTGCGGATGAGCAGCTCTGTGCTCTTCTGGTAGCGCCTGATTTCTCGCAGGGCGACGGTGCCCGGCCTGTAGCGGTGGGGCTTCTTGACGCCTCCGGTGGCGGGCGCGCTCTTCCTCGCCGCCTTGGTGGCGAGCTGTTTGCGCGGCGCCTTTCCGCCGGTGGACTTGCGGGCCGTTTGCTTTGTGCGGGCCATAGCGGTAGCGGAGCGGCGTGCGTGGAGGTTAGGTGCGGCGCGGCGTCCGGTGCTGCCTTGACAACGGGCCCGCGCGTTTTTTTTTTTTTTTTTTTTTTTTTTTTTTTTTTTTTTTTTTTTTTTTATTTTTTTTTTTTTTTTTTTTTTTTAAACTATTCATTTCCGCTCCTAAAGGGAGGCGGATGGGCCGCTGGAGAGCTTGTTGCTCTATTGGGGCCAGAGATGAGGGTATTACATTTTGGTTTTCTTTATTTATTTTGTACTTATTGCTAAATTACATACTAATTACAATTTTCTTAAAATATGGTTTGATCATATGTAAATGTTTTGTTATCTTAAGAACTATTTACAAATTTTCAAGCAAAGGAGGTAGAAATAGAATTAGAAATGGAGAAAGGGGTGACAGTGGAGGCGGATTTATGTGCCATTTTGTTGCACTTGAACGTTTTGTTGCAATCGATTAGGTCGAGATTATGGTGGCGGGCGGTCGGGGTTCAGTGCCTGGAGGTGGGAGGGGGTGGGAGTGTCGTTATTCTGTATGTGTAATTGTCTTGCGTGTTCGTGTTGGTGTATTGTGTCAGGAAAGATGTGGAGGGTGTTGTTTATGATTGTTCTTGGTGGGTAGGTGTATTTGTGTTTTGGTTTGTTTCTGTGTCTGGTTCTGTGTGTGTATATTGTGTGTAGGTCAGGACGGGAGGTGAGGATGGTTTTACCATAGCGGGCTCTCAGGATGGCTAGCCTTGTTTGAACGGGGGTGACTTTAGCTTCCTCAAAGACCTCTTGTCTGGGGGTGGAGGGTGGGAGGCGAAGGATGCTGCGTAGTATTCGTCTCTCGGTGCGGAAGATTCTTTCAGCTTGTGTTTTGGAGATGCAGGCGAGAGGCGCTGCTGCATATTCAAACAGTGGGCGGACGAACGTTTTGTAGGTGTTTACGGCTGTCCTGTCACTGCAGCCTGTAAATTTTCCTTGAACACGTCGTATGAGTTGTTGTCGTTGACGTACTTTGCTGAGGGTCTCCTTGATATGGTTGTTCAGGTTGAGATACTTGTCGAGGTGGACGCCCAGGTATTTTGCATTGGGAGAGGGGAGGAGCTGGGTGCCCCACAGCGTGAGGGAGATGTGGTCGGGATTTTGGTTTGTCTTTTTGGGGATGTTGCGGTGTTTGAATAGGATGAGTTGGGTTTTGGTGGGGTTGGGTTTGATGCGCCATTGTCGCATCCAGTCTTCTAGTTTTGTCAGGTAGGTCGCTGTCTGGTTGTTGATGGTGTTTGTCGAGGGACCAGAATTCCAGTATGCTGTGTCGTCTGCGTATAATTGGAGTTGTTCGTTAGTTCTTGTCGGGGTGGGGATGTCGATGGTGTAAAGGGAGTAGAGCAGGGGGGAGATAATCCCACCCTGAGCTACTCCTGCTTCGGGGCGGAAGGGGGCCGAGGTGGCTTGGTTGACGTGGATTTGGCAGCGTCTGTCGTTTAATAGGGTTTGGATTAGTCGTACTGTCTGCGGTGGGAAGCCTGTCTTAAGCAGCTTATATAGAAGTCCGTCATGCCAGATTTTGTCGAATGCCCGTTCGATGTCCAGAAAGACAGCGAGCGTGCACTGTCCAAGGTTCTGATGTCTTGTTATGTCTGATGTGAGTCTGAGGAGGGGATCATTGGTGGAATGGAGTTTTCGGAAGCCAGACTGGAGGTGAGGAATGAGTTGGAGTTTGTCAGTAAAGTGCGAGAGTCTGTCTGTAATTATTCTTTCAAAGGTCTTGCGGAGGACGTCGAGGAGGGATATGGGGCGGTAGGATTTAGGATCAGATTTGGGTTTGCCTGGTTTGGGGATCATGATGATTTTGGCGGATTTCCACGCTGTGGGGATGGTATTGTGGGAGAGGCAGAAGTTGAATAGAAGGGACAGGAGGGGGATGATGGTGTTGAGGGGGGAGTTACGGAGGTGTAGACGCTGTATCCCGTTTTCGCCAGGGGCTGAGTTTCTGCCAGAGAAGATGGCCTTCTTAATTTCGCTCTCGGTAATTACATTCTGCAGTTTAATGTCTTCTTCTGTGGGGGCGGTGGGGGAGACGAGTAGAAGGGGGAGTTCTGTGGTGACTGTGTGGTGGAATGGTTCGATAAATAGGGGGTCCTGTGGGAATTTGTGGGTGTCTTCTAGGATGGTTTTGAAAGCTTCTGCTACTTGGGTGGGGTCGGTGGTGGGGGAGTCGTCTACCTTTAGTTTGAATGTCCTGTCAGTGTTTTGTCCCGTGAGTGTCTTGAATTTGTTCCAAAATTTGCGTCCTTGTCTGTAGTCAAGTTTGGAACAGGTTTCGTCCCATTGTTTTTGTCGGTGTTCGGAGGTGAGTCGCTTAATCTCATTGTTTAGCCTGTTCCAGATTGTTTTAAGGTCGGGGTTTCTGTCTTTGTTGATTTCGCGGTAGAGTTTTCTTTTTTCTCGGATAAGTCTGAGAATTTCAGGGGGAAGGTGGGGTTTGAAGGAGGCGATGGTTTTGGTGGGGATGGCTGTGTCGATGGCTGTCTTGATGGTGTCAGTTATTCTGTCGTTGATGCGGTTAAGGTCGTCGGTGTCGGTAATGGTTAGTGGGGCTAGTAGGTTGTTGTTAATGGTCTCTTTGTACTTTGCCCAGTCAGCTTTGCTATAGATTTTTATCGTCCGGGATGTGGGAGCTGGGGGAGGGGGGTTGATGGCAGAGGTGCTGAAGAGGATGGGTAGGTGGGGGCTGGTAAGGGTGTCACCTATTGAATACTGGGTGATGGTATCAGAGAGGGAGGGGCTGTATAGGATGTGATCGGGGAGGGAGCAACCGTTGTGTCCTATGAAGGTGAAGGTATTGATGGGAAGTCTTGTCGCGTTTTCAGTGGTGAGAAAGTCAAGTAGGTCGGTTCCATTTTGATTGTGTGTTGTGTCTCCTAGTAGTTCATGTCTTGCGTTCAGGTCAGTTAGGAGGAAGTATTCTTTGAAGGTTGTTAGGTAGCGGAGGAAGGATCTTGGGAGTGGAGTGTTTGGTGGGTTGTATAGGCAGGCTATGATGAGGCGTCTACGTCTGGGGCGGGGTATGGCTATCATGACTGCCTCTAGATGTTGATATTGAGGTGGGAGTGGAACCTCTTGGGTGGCCAGGGTAGTCTTGGTGTATATAGCAACGCCGCCTCTGCCGTCAGGTCGGTGTTTGGCGTAGTGGTCGTAGTTGCGGTTGAGTCTCATATTGTCAGTAGGTTTGGTCCAGGTCTCTGCTAGTCCAAGGATGTCTATGTCGTTTCTGCAGAGGCAGTCGTTGAGGAGGGCTTTGCGGCTGTGGATGCCTTCTATGTTTACAAAAAGGAGGTTGGTGGGTTCTCTAATGGGATGTACTGCCATGAATGAAATAGGGGGGGGGGATGAGGGTGTTGGCAAGTGTGTTTAACTGCTCAGTGCTTGCGAATACGGAGTTTTGATTATCGTTGTGGTGACGTTATTGCCTGCTTGGTTGTACTTGAGGTCTTTGAGAAAGAATTTTTGGGCCACCTGTCGGAGAGTAGATACTATCTCTTGCCGCCGGCCTTGGAAGAGGGACGCGAGAGTGAATGTAATGGATTTAAGGAAGTCCTCGATGAGAAGGTGAGGACCTTGGGTGGCGGGGGTGTCAGCGAGGTGGAGGGGGGCTTGGAGGTGTTCGTTTACGGCCTGTTGGGGGCGGTTTTTGCAACGGAAGGAGCGGGAGGAGTGTGGGCCGCCGCAGTTGGCGCAGGTGGGAGTGACGGAGGGGTCTAGTTCACAGGAAGATAGGGGGTGGTTCTTGCCACAGCGGCTACATTTGTGAGGAGAGGAGCATTGTTCGGTTCTGTGGTTAAACTGCTGGCATCGTTGACATTGAATGGGTAGGGGACTGGGTGGGTTTGAAGGTTCTACCCTATGGTGCGACAAGTAGATGTGGACTCCATGTTCGAGCATGAAATCGATGTCCCTCTGACTGTTCGAGAGGACTCGAATCATGGGGCCAAAATTTCCTGTCTTACGGGATTTAATTCTCCATGCGTTTAGAATTGGGATTCCCTGGCGTTGGAGTTCGGCTTTGACATCTTCAGGAAGAATGTCGAAGCCGACATCCTTGATTACTGCGCTGACTGTGGGGTTTTTCGGTTGGTGTGGGGGGGCCGCGGTTTCCCTAACGGATTTTCTCTCCACTGTCACCCTGGAGTTCAGGAGTTTCCTGAGTTCTTGCTGCAGTTGATTCGGGTCCATATCTTTGTATGATGTTAGCTTGGCCGTCCTGCCATCTCTGAAAACATTGAGGGAGC
The DNA here is from genome assembly GCF_021461385.2 of Schistocerca piceifrons. Lineage (NCBI taxonomy): Eukaryota > Metazoa > Arthropoda > Insecta > Orthoptera > Acrididae > Schistocerca > Schistocerca piceifrons. The sequence goes on along the minus strand of NW_025728778.1, from coordinate 20,528 downwards.
CATTGAAATTCCGGAATGAGGGAAGGTGTTCTCTGAGGGTGAGGGATAGGGTCTTGTTGGTGGAATTGTCTGGGAGGTTCTTTAGGAAGTATATGGAGGGGACAGAGGGTTTTAAGGGTTCTTGGATTGGGGAGTGGGTGGGGGATGATGTTGTGTTGAGTAGGTGATAGGGACGGAGGGCGATAGGAGAGGGGATGGGGGGAGTGGGGAGGCTGTTACGTCGGAGTCTGGGATCTCCCAGCATGGAGTCGTTGATGGGGGGGGAGGAGGGGGTGAGGGATATGTCTTCCAGGGAGGTATGCTTTCTGGAGAACTTTTTTCTGCGGTGAACTGTTTGCCAACCTACCTCTTCTGGTAGTTGGCTTTCTTGGGTGGAGTCAATTTGCAGAGCGGGGTCGAGATGAAGTGTGAGGGATAGTCTTTGGGGGTTTGAGGATGTGGTAGGAGTGGGGTCGGTTGGGGTTGGTGGTGTTGCGCTGCTTGAAGGATCCATGTTGGCATCTGGGGGGTTGCCTTTGTCCTTGGGTTGACGAGGTTGGTATTTCGCCATGTAGGGTGTGGGAGGGGGAAGGACGGATTGGGGGGTGGTCGCAGTAGAGTGGGTTAGACCTTCTCCCGCTTCGTTAGCACCTCCTGTGACCCTTGGGGGGATCGAGGATCTCCACGGGAGAGAGGGTCTTCTACACTTGCTCCGCGTGCGCGGGAGACGGGTGCTGGCCGCCTCGGATCTGTTTAGTTCGAGGGGGCAAGCCACCGGGCCCTGGCACGGTAAATGCCCTAGTTGTTTTTAAGGGGAGGTGCGACACTGTGTTGAGGCTGAGACAGAACTCAGAGCTTCGGGTGTCGAGTGAGTGATCACTCGGCGGTGGCGGCTCGTCGTTGAGTCACGACAGAGCGAGTCCAGAAGAGAGGCTGAACCCTGGGTGTGAACGCGACATTGCTTTTTTTGATACGACAAAGTTTGCTACACCCCGGGTGACACCGCCGTTTCAGTGGGTTGTGTGAGGTGGTAGGTGCCGGTCTGCCGCCGTTAGTCGTCGGTGGAGAGACGTGTTTCACTGTAGCGCCGCGACTGCAGGCGCTGCGCCACGTGTGACCCTCCGCCAGATGGTGGGTGCCGCGCCGCGGAGTAGCTCCGCACCCTACGGCTGCTGCCCGCCGACTGAGCGCGCTGCGCTGCTCGGCGCCGCGCTGCTGGGTGGAGGGGAGAGCGCGCTGGACGACGTCCGCACGCTACAGCCGCTGCCCGTTGACTGTGGGCGCTGTTCCGCTGGTCTCGGCGCGGAGTGGAGGGGGTGGCGGGGCAGACTGGCCCGCTTCGTCTGCGCTCTGCTAGCAGGTCTCCTCTCGACGGCGTCCCGACTCGGTGTGTGTGTGGGCCCGCGCGACGACGACGACGCACATGGTTGAGGGGTGAACCCTCAGCTGTGAGCGAAGTTCTAGCGCGTTAAAAGCGCTTCTCCTTCTTCATTGACGGGGTGAAAATGTGGGTGTGACATGACGGGTGGTATTTGACCTTGACTGTTGTGCTGGTTTTTTTTTTTTTTTTTTTTTTTTTTTTTTTTTTTTTTTTTTTTTTTTTTTTTTTTTTTTAAATAAAGGAAAGATGAAAGGATAGTAAGAGAGACAGTGAGAGAAATGGAAAACGAAGGGCCGAAGTGACTGGCCGGTGGTTTAAGCTGATGGCTCCGCTACTGCTGTAGAGGCCGCGCGTGGTGTCTGTTACTGAACCTGGCGATGTTTACGGGTAATGTCTTCCATGGCTTCCAAAGCTTCGCTGTCCATCTTCCGCCGACCAGACCGGAACTCTTCCTTCAGGAATACATCGATAACGTCGACTAAGGCATCCCATTGAGAGGGGGTGAAGATGGGGTGCGAATTGAGCAGGGCTATTTCCTTCTTTGTGAGCACTTCCATAAATGCGTCACGGTAGGTGCGCAGGGGGAGCGGCCGATGAGGAAGGGAAGGTATGGGCTGGTCTGGCGGAGTGAAGGGATATGGTTGGTCGGCATAGGGGTAGGACCCATTCTTCAGTGCCGCGGTAATGTCCTTCAGGACAACCTGCACGTTGGTCACGTCAGGAAAAGGTAGGTGAATCCTCCTCTTCTTCGTTGGCTTCTCGGTTTGCGAGGAGACAGGGGGCGCCTTAGCGCCCTTGCTGGCGGCTGCCACCGCGGAGGGTGGCAGCCGAGGCGGCACATCATCCGTGTCCATGGGCGCCACCTCCTGCATTGCTGCGGGAGGGGGAGCGGCTGCCGTTTGCGTGGCCACGTCGACCCCCACCGGACGACTCACAGCGGCGGGTGTTTGCGTGGCTACGGCTACCCCCACCGGACGACTCACGGCAGGGGCGGCGGCGGGAGCTGGCGGCTTCTTCTTGTTAGCCCGCAGCTCATCGCGCAGCTGTTGGAGCTGGCGATGGACTGCTGCGAGCTCCTCCTTCAGTGCGGCCCTTTCGGCCGCAAAGGCGGCTTGGAAGCCGGCCACGGCGTGGTCGGTGACGGTTTCAAGACGGCGCGGCTCGCACCCCTTGCCGGAGCGGGGGGGCGGGGCGGCCGTCGAGGCGCTTGATGTCGCCGCAGGGCGTGGTGCGGCGGGTAGACGGCGTGACTCGCGGAGGTAGCCGCAGCTACGCGAGTTGGCGGCGTGTGGCCCGCCGCAGTTCGCGCAGCTACAAGCCACCCCACGAGGTTTCGTGCAGCTGCGGGTGTCGTGGGCCGCCGCGCACTTTAAGCACGCGACGGCGTTCTTACACCCGCGCGCGGTGTGCCCCAGCTGCTGGCAGTTGTAGCACTGGAGCATCATCCCTTGCCGCTGGCTTCTCGTGCGCCTTGACTGCCGTTGGCGGCCGCCGGTGAAGCCCAACGCGTTAATCAGGCCTTCTAGTGCGGCGGCGATCTGCTTTCCAGTCATAGCGTTCTCGGAGACGAAGTGCGTCGCAGCGAGTCTAACAGCGGAATGGGCCCGCGCGCCTCCGTGCTGCGCTTATATGCCCTCGGTTGCGCGTGGTGGGGGGAGGGCGGGCCAGAGTCTATATAGGGGGGCGGCGGGCGCGCTGGGCGCAGACCGTAGCCGACTCGCCAGCCGCTGCAGCTGCTGTTTGTGCACGTTGTTGCTTTGCCCGAGGAAGGAAGGATGACAGGCCGCGGCAAGGGAGGAAAGGGGCTCGGCAAGGGTGGCGCCAAGCGGCACCGCAAGGTGTTGCGCGACAACATCCAGGGCATCACGAAGCCCGCCATCCGCCGCCTGGCTCGCAGGGGCGGCGTGAAGCGCATCTCTGGTCTGATCTACGAGGAGACCCGCGGGGTGCTGAAGGTGTTCCTGGAGAACGTGATCCGCGACGCGGTGACGTACACTGAGCACGCCAAGCGCAAGACTGTGACGGCCATGGACGTGGTGTACGCCCTGAAGAGGCAGGGGCGCACCCTGTACGGTTTCGGCGGTTAGGCTGCGTCGCAGCGGGCGCTGGCCTTCCCGCGGCCGTGCTTGTGGGTGGGAGAGACTAGAAAACGGCCCTTTTCAGGGCCACCACACTGTTCGGAAGTTGAAAAGTGCGAAAGAGTCTGTGTTGTTTGTTTGTTTCTTTCTTTCCGTTTGAGCGACGTGATGTGACTGGGAGGGGAGAAGGAAAGGAAACGTGTCATGTGGCTGGCTGTGTGTGGAGCTGCTTCGTTTGTGTTTGTTATTGTGTGTCGTTGTATCGATCGCGACGGAGATGGCGGGCTGTGTGTTGTTGTGCGAGAGGCGGTGATTATTTGCTTGCGTGGTTTGGCCCTGTGTGTTTGCGGCGGCGTTGGGGTTTCCGAGGCAAGGCGTGTGGGCATAGGCGGCCGGATCAGCTGTTTCGTTCGTGTCGACGGCCGTTGCGCGCGGGAGTGGAGGGCGGTGTGTCGACACGCCTCCCTGTAACAATGGTCGTCATTATTGCTGCCGTTGTCGTTTGGAAGGCGACTGCGACCGTGCAAAAATGAATGTGTGTGTGTGTGTGTGTTGGGCCACACGGGCTGTGTGGACGACAAGATGGCGGACGTGCGCCGGCGGCGGCTGTGCAAAGTTAAAACAAAACAAGGTGCGGCGAGGACGACTGAAATTTTGCTTTGGACGTAGGTTTGTGTGGTGGCCCTGAAAAGGGCCGATTGTTGTGGGCCGAGCCGAGCCGGCAAAGCGCGTTGCGATTGCCTGGCCTCCTTTAGGCCTTCTTCTCGGTCTTCTTTGGCAGCAGGACGGCCTGGATGTTGGGCAGGACACCACCCTGTGCGATGGTGACGCCCGACAGGAGCTTGTTGAGCTCCTCGTCGTTGCGGATGGCAAGCTGCAGGTGGCGCGGGATGATGCGCGTCTTCTTGTTGTCGCGGGCCGCGTTTCCGGCCAGCTCGAGCACCTCAGCCGCGAGGTACTCCATGACGGCGGCGAGGTAGACGGGCGCCCCGGCGCCGACGCGCTCTGCGTAGTTTCCCTTGCGCAGGAGGCGGTGGATTCTGCCGACCGGGAACTGGAGCCCAGCCCTGCTTGAGCGGGACTTTGACTTGCCCTTGACTTTGCCTCCCTTTCCGCGTCCGGACATGGCGATGGGCTAGCGACGGTGCACACGAAACGGAAACGAAAAACGACCGGTGCGAGCGGCAGCGAGTCGAGCAGCGGAGTGCGTGCCGGCGCAGCCGGGGTGGGGGTGCTTTATGGGCTCGGGTGCGGCGGCCGGTTGCGCGCGCGCCCCATTGGTCGGCGGCCGCAACAGGGCGAGCTGGTAAAGGTGCGGCGGCGGCTGGCGGCGGGTGCCACTGTGTGGGGAGACGCTGACTAGAGCGGAGCGCTTGCTACTGGTGTTGCTGCTGCCGTACGTTCGTTCGTTCGAGATGCCGCCCAAGACTAGCGGGAAGGCCGCCAAGAAGGCTGGCAAGGCGCAGAAGAACATTTCGAAGGGCGACAAGAAGAAGAAGCGCAAGAGGAAGGAGAGCTATGCCATCTACATCTACAAGGTGCTGAAGCAGGTGCACCCTGACACGGGCATCTCGTCGAAGGCGATGAGCATCATGAACAGCTTCGTGAACGACATTTTCGAGCGCATTGCGGCCGAGGCTTCTCGCCTGGCGCACTACAACAAGCGCTCGACCATCACGTCCCGCGAGATCCAGACCGCTGTGCGGCTGTTGCTGCCTGGCGAGCTGGCCAAGCACGCCGTGAGCGAGGGCACGAAGGCGGTGACCAAGTACACGAGCTCCAAGTAAGGAGGTGGCTCTGGAATGGAAGGAAGGAAGGAAGGAAGGAGAAGGCTCCTCCGTTGCGAGAGCGGCAAAACGGCCCTTTTCAGGGCCACCAACTTGCCTTTTGCGGGAAGGGCGGAATTGTTGTTGTTGTTGTTGTTGTTTGTGTGGACGGCTGTGATGTATGTGTGCATTTTGATTGTGGGTGGGGGGGGCGCGTCAAAGCGTGTTGCGGGGGACGGCCACGAGGTTGGTCGCCGTGGCGTGGAATGGTGGCACGCCTCGTTGGAGTGGTTTTGACCCATTGGTGTTGGTGTGTGTGTGTGTGTGTGTGTGTGTGTGTGTGTGTGTGTGTTAACCTGTCTGCGAGGGGGGACAGTGCGATCGGCGACTTTTGTGTCACCGTAACGACGGCCGTTTGCGGGTTTGTTTTTTGCACATCATACATGGCGAGGGTGAAATGTGAAATGTTTTTGTTTGGTTTTTTTTTTTGCCGCCCACTATTCCCTTTGCTGTACGCCGAGTTTGACAATGGTGCGACGTAACTGCAGCGTGGAGGTGTGTGAGTGACGTTGAAATTGAACGTGCCATTAAGACGCATTGTTGTTGTATTGTACTGTACGTGTACGGCGACACGCACGATGATGTACCATTCGACTCTGATTTTTGATAGCCGTGTCTGACTGATTGCGTACGACGCACGCACACCGATGTCGTCATTCAAGATGCACGCGTGTCCAGTGCAGTACAGTAAGCGCGACGCTAGACGGCGGCGGCGGCGGCGGCGGCGGCGGCGGTCGTCGTCGTTTGTTTGGCGAATGTCTGTACACGTGTTTGTCTGTGTCCATCCGGTATGTATTTGTTTGTTTGAAAGTGTTTTGTGTGTCGGTGACGTGGTCCGATCCGTCGCCCCCTGAGTAACTGTCGATCGGCGCGATAGACCGGCGTCACGCAACTGAACCGAAGTCTTGGGCACACCCGTCATACTGTTGTACACCGTCGCGCTGAGAACGGTAACGAAAGGTTGACTTTGATCGGTCGAATGTCTGGGCAGAACGTGAGGAATGAGGCAAGAGTGCAAGGAGGGGGGGCAAAAGAGAGAGGAAGGGAAAAAGGGGAGAAGCGCATTCGTAGAGCAACGGAACGTTCCCGTGTCGGAGGCGTATTGGAGCCGCACTGAAATGCGTTTAACGGCGGCGCGGCTGCAAGTGTCTGCCGTGGTGAACGTTACCTTTGACGGCTGCATTGGGCTTTGCTTTTGCTTTCGCTTTCGCTTTCCCGGATGTACGTAACGTTTGTTGATATGGTTCTGAGGAAGAGTGTATGACAGTGCCGTGCCGTCCATGTTCGTGTGCCCTCCCATTGTGTGTATGCTATTGTCTGTGTACTTGAATGATGTATGTAGGTGTTAGTGGACATGTTTTACCAGTGGGGGGAAATGGATCGCCGATAGTTGGCGTCACTCTGTCACGGTCGAGATGACGCACCCTCCGTACAGAAAGGTGTCGAGAAAGTGTGTGTGTGTGTGTGTGTGTGTGTGTGCGTCCGTGAATTGGCAGTGTTTGGAGGTGGGCGTGCCCTGCATGTGGCCCGGAAGGCTGTTCGTTTGGCGGTAGTGTTGTGTGGACAGGGGAGGGGCATGCGTAACGCTGCTGGCATGGCATTTCGGGAGATGGGAGGGGGCAAACGAGGAGCGGCGGCCAAAGACGGGACGGGGAGGGGCGCGGTGTGGGTGGCTTGCGCCTGTGCTCGGCGTTGTGGTTTGTGCAAAAGAGGAGGAGAAAAACAATGAGTTGCCAGGGAGGGGAGCGGTGTTGTGTTGTGGTTGTCGTGGTGTAGCCGCAGACGCGGCTGTCAGTGAACGTGGCGAGACGGACGGATGCGCGGAGGGGCGGGGGCGGCGCATTTCGCCGGTGCCGTGCCGTGCCATGCCTGAAAGCCGCGTGGTCGCTGTGTTGTTGTTGGCGTGGGGGCGAGGAGAGTACCGTACGGGTGTGCTTGTGCGCCGGAAATGGCACACTGCGCCTGCCCGTCTTGGAGGCTGATGGCTGTGGTGTGGAAATGGGGCGCGGTGATGTTGAAGCAGTTGAAGAACAGAAAAGAAACCAAGAAAACGGAAGGCGTGATGCGGCGGTGGTGGTTGAGAGCGGGAAAAACAAAACAAAACAAAAAAAGAACAACAAAAAAAAGAAGGAAAAACAACAAGAAACAAAAAAGAAAACAAAAAGTCTATCAATACTAAAATGTAAATGGAAATGGAAATGGACCCAGGTACATAACCTCCCTGCACAAATAGCAGAGAGTCCGATGATAATAAAAATGTGCCAGAATGTTAACGTCCCTACAAAACAAACCCAACGATAATATTAATGAAAGAATGAACCGTATGTAACATTGCAACAGACATAATGAAACCTGATAAATTGTATAAGGGCAGCAGCGTTGACCTTTGGCCCTGTATTCAGAATAAAAAGAGCCAAAGATCGTTACCCCAATGAAAAGAAGACACTGAAACACGTATGTAACGTAGCAGCGATGGCGAGACATTGTAGCATCTGTGACCAGAGAGTTTGCGCTGGACTGCGCGAGTGTTGCGAGCGGTTCTCAGTCAGTCAGTCAGTCAGTCAGTCAGTCGTTGCGAGTCTGTACTCTGTCAGTAGTCGTCATGCAGAGCGGTCGGTCAGTAGTAGCAGCCGAGTGCGGTTGTGTGATGTAGGCGGCCGGCAACACTGGTCAAGATGGTGAATAAGGTATACTGTTAATTAATATAATCATTAGATAATGAAAAGGTTTATTTATTGTAATTATTCTCCAACAAGTTCCCCAATAATAATTTTTATTTCAAAAGCATTTTTCAAACATTTAATTTTTTATTGAACTAAAGAGTTCGTTGCACTTCACATTTCATTCCACTTCTTTGAAGAAAAATTTCACTAAAATCACAAAAAAAAAGGAGAATATTATTATTTGCAATGCAGTTCCTCCAGGCGCTGCGCAACAACAAGAGCAGAAATGTGACATCCATTTATTCTGAGGTAAGACTGTAATTCTGATTGTTTTGCACAGGGCCAAAGACCGATATTTCGGTTTAATTGAAGTTTCTTGTCACTGAACGGACTTTAAATGTTGTGAAGAATTTATATTTGAGTCGGATTGCGAATTTCACATTTTTGTTGCCATTTTCAATACCTCTCATTGTGGGCGAGGTTACAATTAGCGCAATGTCCATTAGCATCCGTAAATAACATTGTCCATTATTTTAAATTTTGCGGGGAGGTTACAACACACAGACACCAAAAAAAAAAAAAAAAAAAAAAAAAAAAGAAACAAAAAAATTGCATTTGTATCCGCTCCTCAATTGTAGATACCCCTTACACAGCTGTGTGCAATGAATGAGTGCTGGCTGGTAATTAATTGCACTCCTTGGAGGGAAATGCCATAGGAAGTAGTCTTTAAAAAGTGAATGTTTTTCGTTAAAAGACAAAAGTTACTTTAGAAAAAAGTAATAGTGGGGCTTTTGTTGTTGAAGAACATACGTTATCAGATTTGCGCAATGCAGCTTCACACTACCTTTTGATTATAACACAATATACTATATACATCGTCCCGAACCGTGACCAGAGTCGCGAGACGAGCAGAGCACGCCGCCGACGCCCGCTCAGTACAACCGTCCACCCGCTACTACTGTCGACCGACTACTACCTCTCCCGACTCGCGCTACAATATATATAACAACTGTTCCTGGCGACCCGGTGCGTGCCACTACTGTCGTCTGGCGCGGTCCAAGCGCCGACCAGCAACGATAAATAACTCTCTGGTCAGACGGAGATGCTGTCATGCCTCGCCATCGCTCTGGTAATGAATACATACGTGTTGCAGCGTGCGTACCACCGGAACACGCAGTGGCGGAGCCAAAGACTGTGTTGTCGAGGTCGAGTGCGAGCGGGAAGAGAGGCAGCGTCGGCACGGAGATGCAAGCGAGCGCGAGACGCACGGGGGCTGCGGCGTGGCGCGTTTGCGGTCGGCGCCTTTGGTGGCAACGGCCGGGACAAGCAGCGGTGTATGGTGTGGTGCGGGGCGGACAGGGGCGGCGGTGGACGGGGCGGAGGCGGCGCGACGACGGCATGGGGGCGAAAACGGGACGGGGGACGGCGGATGTTGAGAGGCGTCACGCGCGGACAGGACACAGACACAGAGACACACAGATTGGAAAGGGAGGGTGCGCGGTTAGTAGTTGGGAATGTGCGTACCGTGCGGGATGGGAGTGGGCGAGGAACACGGTCGTGGCCCCTGTTTTGGGTGCGTGTGATGACGTCGGTGTGTTGTGGGAAGGGAAGGTGCTGTGGCGGCGGCGCGTAATGGGCGTAGGCCGAAGAGAGAAAGGGAACGTGGGCAGTGTGTTGGCAAGCGTCGGTTCGACTGCGACGTTGATGGGCAGGGCAGGGCAAGGTTAATGGTGGTAGGAGTAGGCGTGTGGGCGCAAAAAATCTGCCGCTGCAGGCGGTGCCGTAACCGCCATGGGGCGGGAAGGAGAGAGGGCCAAAGAAAGAAAGAAAGAAAGAAAGAAAGAAAGAAAGAAAGAAAGAAAGAAAGAAGAAAACGAAGGAAAAAAACAAAACAAAAAAAAGGAGGGGCGGGGGCGGGGGCGGGCGAAAGTGGAGAGGCGGTGGTGTGAGAAGGGCGGGGGCGGAAGGAAGGCAGGAAGGACAAGAGGCGAGGCGACGGCTTGCTTTGTGTATCGGTCGGTCTCTGGCTATGCTTCGTTTTCTGCAGCAGGGTCGGTGCGCGGCGTGGCTCGCGGCAGTGGGAACGCCTGGTGGCTGGACGGCCAGCAATGCGGTTGGATGGGCGGCCACAGCACCGCACCTGTGCCCGAGGAGGAGACGCTGGCGGCGGGCCCTGAGGTGAGGCCGGCTCGGCTGGGGCTGTGGATGTGTAGGTGTGCGCCGCTGCTGCAACAACGAGTAAAACGCGAGAAGAAGGGATGGCGGTAGAGAGAGGTAAAAAAAAAAAAAAAGGTCGTGTTGTGTTGATGCGCAGGCAGACGCGTACAGAGAGACGAGCCCGGTCTGCAGCAGGGTGTGGCCGTGCCGAGTGCAGAGCAGCGGCGGCTCGGTTCGGTTCGGCCCGGCCCGGCGGGCCGCGCTGTTGTCGCGAACGTGAGCGCCCCCTGGCGGGTGGCCGGAGGCGGCGCGGCGTGTTGGACGTGTGGCTGGTGGCAGTGCACAATTTGCGAGTGGCTGGCGGTGTGGTGTGGCGGTTGGCGCGTCGGGCGGCGGAGAGGTATGTGTTGCGGGCGCCCTTTGCTGCGCTGCGTCGTTGCGTGTGCCGTACAGGGCGGGCGCTTGTCGACTGTGTGGGCGGTGTGGCGAATTGGCGTGAAACGGCTGCCGAGAGGTGTGTGGTAGCGAGAGCCGGTCGTTGTCAGTGCGAAGGGGAATGTGCGTGCGTTTGGCGGTTTCGGTGTGCTTTTTGCGGCGTGAGAGTGGGAATTAGTGGGGCCGGCTGTTGTGTTGGTTCCTTGTGTCTTGTGTCGCGTAGCTTGATGGCAACGTGGAAGGACGCCGGTTTCGTTTCGAGCCTTGCGTGTGGTTGTCGACGTTGACTGGTTGGCGTGTGCCGATGCACGTGCATGTGTGGGTCGCGAGTGCGTTTTTGGCTGGGTGTGTGTGTGTGTGTTTTGGGGGGGAAGGGGGAGGCGGTGGTGAAAGTGCAGTCGTTGCCACGGGCGTCGTCGGGTGGGGCTGGGGCTGTGCGTCGTGGCGGAAAGGTGGTAGGTTGCGGGAAGCGAGCCCGTCGTTGACGGTGTCGCGTGAGTTGTGAATCGAGTGGGGCGCGGGGCGCGGGACAGGAGCAGCGTGCCGCTGCGTCGTGGTCGTCAGCAGAGGCTGTGCGTGTGCTTGTCCTTTTTGTGGGCGGTTCGTGCGAGGCGTTTTTGTTTTGTGTTGCCCTAGTTGTTAGTTTATTTTGGTTGTTGTTTGTTATTTTGAGACGACGACTGGTTGGTGGCGTGCGCGCGAAGTGGCGGTGTGCGCTTCCCGTGTCGTTTTGTTTTTGTGTGTTTTTTTTTTTTTTTTTGCACTGGGCCCCGGGGGGTGGGTGGGTGGGTGGGTGGGTGGGTGCGTGCGTGTGTGTCGATTGCCGGCTGGCGAAAGGTGCGCCATCGGCGGGGTGGGTCGCCGGCACAAGTAGAGGCGGCGGCGGCGGCGTTGTTGCTGTTGTTGTGTGGTGTTTGTTTTGTTCGGCTGTGTTGCGGTGCGTGTGAATGGTGGTGCAAAAGCGCTGGCGTCGGGGCTGCGACTGCGACGGCGGCGAGCCGCGGGCGCGCATGATAGTGATGTTGTGAACAGCGGCTGTGTACGGTAGTGGTGTTGTTGTAGCACGACGTGCATCCGGGCCGGCGCGGAAAGCGCAGTTGCGGGCGGTTGCCCTTCGGTGCCAGCCATGTCGCGTGAGCGGCGGGTTGCTCTGGTGTGGACACGTGGTGCTCTGGGTTGTTGTGTGGTGCCCTTTGGCCGGTGGGGGTGGTTCGCGTGTGTCTCGTTCGCGCTCGGTATCTGGTCGTGGTCGTGCTGCTCCCCCGTCTGTCGGCGGTTTTCGACGTCGTCTGTACGTTTTTGTTCGTTTGCGGCGTGCCTGCCGACGTCGTCCCGTCGCGACCTTTCAACCGAAAGTGTGGCGCCCGAAGGTGAACGAACGCAACCCTGACCTCGGCGCTTTACGCTGAGCCGAGCGAACCGAACCTAACCCTGTGGTGTGGCGAGGTGAGCTCAGCCTGTGAGCCCCTAACGTCTACGTAAGGTAAGCTGTCCGGCTCACGCCTCACGGTTTGAACGCTTTTGTAACCTACGTTTGACGCTTCTTAGCCTAGCACTGACCCCTTAACCTAACGTGTAACCTAACCTAACCTAACCTAACCTAACCTAACCTCTGACGCCTGACGTGTTTGAATGCTTAACCTAAGTTTGACGCTTAACCTAACCCAAGTCCCCTTAACCTAACCCACGTCCACCTAACCTAACGTAACCCAACCTAGACGTGTAAACGTAATGTGTAACGCGTAACGTGTAAGGTCGGCTGTCGTGTGTGCTGACGGCAGATTGGGTTGGTCTGTAGATTCGGATTGCGGTTTGCCTCGGTCGAGGGGTTGGGTCGGAAGCGGCGAGGGGCGGCGGCGCCTGTTGCGCAGGCGGCGTCCGTTTGCGGCGGGCAATTGTTGAGAAACGGCTGTGAATGTTGGCGGGCGAGAGGAGGAGGACGGCGCGCGATGTGGCCCGACGGCTGCGGGCCGATCGGGAAACGGCGGGAGGGCGACGGAAGGCGATGGGGCGGCGGAGGCGCGTTTGCACGGCCGTCATCGCCGCACGCCTCGGCTTGTGTGGCTGTGGCGCCGGCCGCGCTGGCCGGGCTGCCGCGGCGACGGTGTGGGAGTTTTGCCGAAGGTTTGGCCATTGTGGCGGGTCGTCGGCTGGGGCTGTGGGGGCGGCATTTGGGCGGGGGCGGCGATTCTCGGCGGGCCGACCCAGGCTGTAGCGCGCGGTAGCTGCAGTTTGGCCGTGGTTTGCGGCGCTGCCGTGGCGACTGGTTGGCGACTGTGGTGTGGCTGTGTGTAGCCCCATCCTCGGTGGTTTGAAAGGCGCGGGCGGTTGTGGCGCAGGTTTGGGGCTGCTCCGCACAGGCTGTCGGACGTTGGGCGGTAGCAAGCGCGGGAGGCGCGGCGCGGCGGCGCGCAGAGTGGCGGCCGCTCTCTCGGCCGTCCGCGCCCGCCCGCGACACTGGCTGGGCCTTGTGATTCTCTGCTCTGCTGCTGTGCTGTGCTGTGCTGTGCTTGCGTGCCTGCCGTCCGTCCCGCTCGCTCTCGCTCTCGCTGTGTGTTACGCGCGTCGTCGAAATGGCAGATCAGGCGGCTACGAACGAGACTGCTGCGGCACCCGCCGCCACCGGCACTACGAAGAAGGCCAAGTCTGCGTCGTCTGCGAAGAAGCCGCGCGCCAAGCCTGCGCACCCGCGCACCTCTGAGATGGTGACGGCCGCCATCAAGAGTCTGAAGGAGCGCGGCGGGTCGTCGCTGCAGGCGATCAAGAAGTACATAGCCGCGCACTACAAGCTGGACGCGGAGAAGCTGGCGCCGTTTATCAAGAAGTACCTCAAGTCGGCCGTCGTGGCGGGCGAGCTGGTGCAGACGAAGGGGAAGGGCGCGTCCGGCTCGTTCAAGCTTGCCGGCGCCGGCGGCGGGGGGGGCGGCCGAGGGCGGCAAGGCCCGTGCTGGCGGTGCCAAGAAGAAGCGCGCCGCTCCGGCCAGCAAGGAGAAGAAGGGCGCCCGTGCGGCCGGCGCAAAGAAGGCTGGTGGCGTGAAGGCGGCGACCGGTCGGAAGGCGGGCGCCGCCAAGAAGGCGTCTGCGGCGTCGGCCGCTCCCGCGGGTGCGAAGAAGGCGGCTGCGGCCAAGCCGGCCAAGGCCAAGTCGCCGTCGAAGGCGAAGAAGGCCGCCAAGGTTCCGACGAAGAAGCCGAAGGCGCCGCGCCCGAAGAAGGCGACGACGCCGTCTAAGGCGAAGGCTTCGCCCAAGAAGAAGAAGTAGAGTAGAGTAGAGTAGAGGAGAAAGAGATGGGAGAAAGGAAGGGTTTGGCGCTTGACTCCGTCGTCCCCACCCCCCGTCGTCGTCTAGTGGCGCGCAAGAGACGCGCGGCCCAAAACGGCCCTTCTCAGGGCCATCAAAGCACGTCGGGGAAGGTTTTGATTGTCGTGTTGCGTTTGGTGTGGGTGTCTTTGTGTATGCCCGTGGGGGATGCTGTTTGCGTGCCGTGGTGGATGGATTGCGGGGGTCGGTGGCGGGTGTGGGCGGCGGTAGCGGTAAGCGGTGTTGTTGTTGTTGTCGTCGTGGTTGATTGTCGCCGTGTTTGTGGCGGCGGCCGACGGTTGGTTTTCTGTCACGTTGTTTTGTTTGAATACGTTGGTTGGCTTGCCTGCGTTCGTTCTTCTCGGATGTCTGTCTTGTCGAGTCGTGTCTGGTCTTTGTTTTGTTCCTTTGTGTGTGTGTGTGTGTGTGTTATGTTTTGCAACGGGGGGCACGTTGAGATGTGGAAGGAGTCGGCGGGGATTTCGGTGGCGTTGGAGAGCGAGCGAGCGAGCGAGCGCGCCTGCCTGGCCGTTGGCCGTCGGAGTGGAGTGCGGGTTGTTTTTGTTTTCGAAACGAAAGCGGCGGCCGGCCAGCCACCCGTGCGGTGTGACGTCGGCCGTTGGGTATTGTGCGCTTTGAGCGCCGGGGAGGGATGATGTGTGATTGTTGCGCGCTGCTAGCAGGCAGGCAGAGTGAGCGGGTGTGGCGGGCGGACGGGAAGTGGTGGTTGTTGTTTTTGGGTTGCGGGGCGAGAGGCAGGCGACCGACAAAGTTTGCTCGCGACGGAGAGATGTTAGTGGCCCTGAAAAGGGCCGTTTTTGTTTGTGCGGTGCGGTGCCGCGGCGCGGTTTAGGCGCGCTCGCCGCGGATGCGGCGCGCGAGCTGGATGTCCTTGGGCATGATGGTGACGCGCTTGGCGTGGATTGCGCACAGGTTGGTGTCTTCGAAGAGGCCGACGAGGTAGGCCTCGCTGGCCTCCTGCAGGGCCATGACTGCGGAGCTCTGGAAGCGCAGGTCGGTCTTGAAGTCCTGGGCGATCTCGCGCACTAGGCGCTGGAATGGCAGCTTGCGGATGAGCAGCTCTGTGCTCTTCTGGTAGCGCCTGATTTCTCGCAGGGCGACGGTGCCCGGCCTGTAGCGGTGGGGCTTCTTGACGCCTCCGGTGGCGGGCGCGCTCTTCCTCGCCGCCTTGGTGGCGAGCTGTTTGCGCGGCGCCTTTCCGCCGGTGGACTTGCGGGCCGTTTGCTTTGTGCGGGCCATAGCGGTAGCGGAGCGGCGTGCGTGGAGGTTAGGTGCGGCGCGGCGTCCGGTGCTGCCTTGACAACGGGCCCGCGCGCCTCCGTGCTGCGCTTATATGCCCTCGGTTGCGCGTGGTGGGGGGAGGGCGGGCCAGAGTCTATATAGGGGGGCGGCGGGCGCGCTGGGCGCAGACCGTAGCCGACTCGCCAGCCGCTGCAGCTGCTGTTTGTGCACGTTGTTGCTTTGCCCGAGGAAGGAAGGATGACAGGCCGCGGCAAGGGAGGAAAGGGGCTCGGCAAGGGTGGCGCCAAGCGGCACCGCAAGGTGTTGCGCGACAACATCCAGGGCATCACGAAGCCCGCCATCCGCCGCCTGGCTCGCAGGGGCGGCGTGAAGCGCATCTCTGGTCTGATCTACGAGGAGACCCGCGGGGTGCTGAAGGTGTTCCTGGAGAACGTGATCCGCGACGCGGTGACGTACACTGAGCACGCCAAGCGCAAGACTGTGACGGCCATGGACGTGGTGTACGCCCTGAAGAGGCAGGGGCGCACCCTGTACGGTTTCGGCGGTTAGGCTGCGTCGCAGCGGGCGCTGGCCTTCCCGCGGCCGTGCTTGTGGGTGGGAGAGACTAGAAAACGGCCCTTTTCAGGGCCACCACACTGTTCGGAAGTTGAAAAGTGCGAAAGAGTCTGTGTTGTTTGTTTGTTTCTTTCTTTCCGTTTGAGCGACGTGATGTGACTGGGAGGGGAGAAGGAAAGGAAACGTGTCATGTGGCTGGCTGTGTGTGGAGCTGCTTCGTTTGTGTTTGTTATTGTGTGTCGTTGTATCGATCGCGACGGAGATGGCGGGCTGTGTGTTGTTGTGCGAGAGGCGGTGATTATTTGCTTGCGTGGTTTGGCCCTGTGTGTTTGCGGCGGCGTTGGGGTTTCCGAGGCAAGGCGTGTGGGCATAGGCGGCCGGATCAGCTGTTTCGTTCGTGTCGACGGCCGTTGCGCGCGGGAGTGGAGGGCGGTGTGTCGACACGCCTCCCTGTAACAATGGTCGTCATTATTGCTGCCGTTGTCGTTTGGAAGGCGACTGCGACCGTGCAAAAATGAATGTGTGTGTGTGTGTGTGTTGGGCCACACGGGCTGTGTGGACGACAAGATGGCGGACGTGCGCCGGCGGCGGCTGTGCAAAGTTAAAACAAAACAAGGTGCGGCGAGGACGACTGAAATTTTGCTTTGGACGTAGGTTTGTGTGGTGGCCCTGAAAAGGGCCGATTGTTGTGGGCCGAGCCGAGCCGGCAAAGCGCGTTGCGATTGCCTGGCCTCCTTTAGGCCTTCTTCTCGGTCTTCTTTGGCAGCAGGACGGCCTGGATGTTGGGCAGGACACCACCCTGTGCGATGGTGACGCCCGACAGGAGCTTGTTGAGCTCCTCGTCGTTGCGGATGGCAAGCTGCAGGTGGCGCGGGATGATGCGCGTCTTCTTGTTGTCGCGGGCCGCGTTTCCGGCCAGCTCGAGCACCTCAGCCGCGAGGTACTCCATGACGGCGGCGAGGTAGACGGGCGCCCCGGCGCCGACGCGCTCTGCGTAGTTTCCCTTGCGCAGGAGGCGGTGGATTCTGCCGACCGGGAACTGGAGCCCAGCCCTGCTTGAGCGGGACTTTGACTTGCCCTTGACTTTGCCTCCCTTTCCGCGTCCGGACATGGCGATGGGCTAGCGACGGTGCACACGAAACGGAAACGAAAAACGACCGGTGCGAGCGGCAGCGAGTCGAGCAGCGGAGTGCGTGCCGGCGCAGCCGGGGTGGGGGTGCTTTATGGGCTCGGGTGCGGCGGCCGGTTGCGCGCGCGCCCCATTGGTCGGCGGCCGCAACAGGGCGAGCTGGTAAAGGTGCGGCGGCGGCTGGCGGCGGGTGCCACTGTGTGGGGAGACGCTGACTAGAGCGGAGCGCTTGCTACTGGTGTTGCTGCTGCCGTACGTTCGTTCGTTCGAGATGCCGCCCAAGACTAGCGGGAAGGCCGCCAAGAAGGCTGGCAAGGCGCAGAAGAACATTTCGAAGGGCGACAAGAAGAAGAAGCGCAAGAGGAAGGAGAGCTATGCCATCTACATCTACAAGGTGCTGAAGCAGGTGCACCCTGACACGGGCATCTCGTCGAAGGCGATGAGCATCATGAACAGCTTCGTGAACGACATTTTCGAGCGCATTGCGGCCGAGGCTTCTCGCCTGGCGCACTACAACAAGCGCTCGACCATCACGTCCCGCGAGATCCAGACCGCTGTGCGGCTGTTGCTGCCTGGCGAGCTGGCCAAGCACGCCGTGAGCGAGGGCACGAAGGCGGTGACCAAGTACACGAGCTCCAAGTAAGGAGGTGGCTCTGGAATGGAAGGAAGGAAGGAAGGAAGGAGAAGGCTCCTCCGTTGCGAGAGCGGCAAAACGGCCCTTTTCAGGGCCACCAACTTGCCTTTTGCGGGAAGGGCGGAATTGTTGTTGTTGTTGTTGTTGTTTGTGTGGACGGCTGTGATGTATGTGTGCATTTTGATTGTGGGTGGGGGGGGCGCGTCAAAGCGTGTTGCGGGGGACGGCCACGAGGTTGGTCGCCGTGGCGTGGAATGGTGGCACGCCTCGTTGGAGTGGTTTTGACCCATTGGTGTTGGTGTGTGTGTGTGTGTGTGTGTGTGTGTGTGTGTGTGTGTGTTAACCTGTCTGCGAGGGGGGACAGTGCGATCGGCGACTTTTGTGTCACCGTAACGACGGCCGTTTGCGGGTTTGTTTTTTGCACATCATACATGGCGAGGGTGAAATGTGAAATGTTTTTGTTTGGTTTTTTTTTTTGCCGCCCACTATTCCCTTTGCTGTACGCCGAGTTTGACAATGGTGCGACGTAACTGCAGCGTGGAGGTGTGTGAGTGACGTTGAAATTGAACGTGCCATTAAGACGCATTGTTGTTGTATTGTACTGTACGTGTACGGCGACACGCACGATGATGTACCATTCGACTCTGATTTTTGATAGCCGTGTCTGACTGATTGCGTACGACGCACGCACACCGATGTCGTCATTCAAGATGCACGCGTGTCCAGTGCAGTACAGTAAGCGCGACGCTAGACGGCGGCGGCGGCGGCGGCGGCGGCGGCGGTCGTCGTCGTTTGTTTGGCGAATGTCTGTACACGTGTTTGTCTGTGTCCATCCGGTATGTATTTGTTTGTTTGAAAGTGTTTTGTGTGTCGGTGACGTGGTCCGATCCGTCGCCCCCTGAGTAACTGTCGATCGGCGCGATAGACCGGCGTCACGCAACTGAACCGAAGTCTTGGGCACACCCGTCATACTGTTGTACACCGTCGCGCTGAGAACGGTAACGAAAGGTTGACTTTGATCGGTCGAATGTCTGGGCAGAACGTGAGGAATGAGGCAAGAGTGCAAGGAGGGGGGGCAAAAGAGAGAGGAAGGGAAAAAGGGGAGAAGCGCATTCGTAGAGCAACGGAACGTTCCCGTGTCGGAGGCGTATTGGAGCCGCACTGAAATGCGTTTAACGGCGGCGCGGCTGCAAGTGTCTGCCGTGGTGAACGTTACCTTTGACGGCTGCATTGGGCTTTGCTTTTGCTTTCGCTTTCGCTTTCCCGGATGTACGTAACGTTTGTTGATATGGTTCTGAGGAAGAGTGTATGACAGTGCCGTGCCGTCCATGTTCGTGTGCCCTCCCATTGTGTGTATGCTATTGTCTGTGTACTTGAATGATGTATGTAGGTGTTAGTGGACATGTTTTACCAGTGGGGGGAAATGGATCGCCGATAGTTGGCGTCACTCTGTCACGGTCGAGATGACGCACCCTCCGTACAGAAAGGTGTCGAGAAAGTGTGTGTGTGTGTGTGTGTGTGTGTGTGTGCGTCCGTGAATTGGCAGTGTTTGGAGGTGGGCGTGCCCTGCATGTGGCCCGGAAGGCTGTTCGTTTGGCGGTAGTGTTGTGTGGACAGGGGAGGGGCATGCGTAACGCTGCTGGCATGGCATTTCGGGAGATGGGAGGGGGCAAACGAGGAGCGGCGGCCAAAGACGGGACGGGGAGGGGCGCGGTGTGGGTGGCTTGCGCCTGTGCTCGGCGTTGTGGTTTGTGCAAAAGAGGAGGAGAAAAACAATGAGTTGCCAGGGAGGGGAGCGGTGTTGTGTTGTGGTTGTCGTGGTGTAGCCGCAGACGCGGCTGTCAGTGAACGTGGCGAGACGGACGGATGCGCGGAGGGGCGGGGGCGGCGCATTTCGCCGGTGCCGTGCCGTGCCATGCCTGAAAGCCGCGTGGTCGCTGTGTTGTTGTTGGCGTGGGGGCGAGGAGAGTACCGTACGGGTGTGCTTGTGCGCCGGAAATGGCACACTGCGCCTGCCCGTCTTGGAGGCTGATGGCTGTGGTGTGGAAATGGGGCGCGGTGATGTTGAAGCAGTTGAAGAACAGAAAAGAAACCAAGAAAACGGAAGGCGTGATGCGGCGGTGGTGGTTGAGAGCGGGAAAAACAAAACAAAACAAAAAAAGAACAACAAAAAAAAGAAGGAAAAACAACAAGAAACAAAAAAGAAAACAAAAAGTCTATCAATACTAAAATGTAAATGGAAATGGAAATGGACCCAGGTACATAACCTCCCTGCACAAATAGCAGAGAGTCCGATGATAATAAAAATGTGCCAGAATGTTAACGTCCCTACAAAACAAACCCAACGATAATATTAATGAAAGAATGAACCGTATGTAACATTGCAACAGACATAATGAAACCTGATAAATTGTATAAGGGCAGCAGCGTTGACCTTTGGCCCTGTATTCAGAATAAAAAGAGCCAAAGATCGTTACCCCAATGAAAAGAAGACACTGAAACACGTATGTAACGTAGCAGCGATGGCGAGACATTGTAGCATCTGTGACCAGAGAGTTTGCGCTGGACTGCGCGAGTGTTGCGAGCGGTTCTCAGTCAGTCAGTCAGTCAGTCAGTCAGTCGTTGCGAGTCTGTACTCTGTCAGTAGTCGTCATGCAGAGCGGTCGGTCAGTAGTAGCAGCCGAGTGCGGTTGTGTGATGTAGGCGGCCGGCAACACTGGTCAAGATGGTGAATAAGGTATACTGTTAATTAATATAATCATTAGATAATGAAAAGGTTTATTTATTGTAATTATTCTCCAACAAGTTCCCCAATAATAATTTTTATTTCAAAAGCATTTTTCAAACATTTAATTTTTTATTGAACTAAAGAGTTCGTTGCACTTCACATTTCATTCCACTTCTTTGAAGAAAAATTTCACTAAAATCACAAAAAAAAAGGAGAATATTATTATTTGCAATGCAGTTCCTCCAGGCGCTGCGCAACAACAAGAGCAGAAATGTGACATCCATTTATTCTGAGGTAAGACTGTAATTCTGATTGTTTTGCACAGGGCCAAAGACCGATATTTCGGTTTAATTGAAGTTTCTTGTCACTGAACGGACTTTAAATGTTGTGAAGAATTTAT